>NC_057798.1:547047902-547178873 GCF_018294505.1 Triticum aestivum | reverse complement strand
GTGAGGTCGAGGGGAGGGCGCAGGCAAGGAAGGAATACTGGGCCGATGGTCGCTGGCATTTCGAGGAAGATCGTCAACACTGACTGGCTAGAGGTAGATGAAGGCGATCTACCCGTTCTTTGTACATCGGACGGTGCAGAAAAAATGGACTGACCTATTTGCTTTCAGTCGACTGTTATTTTCATAGAATCCTATAGTAATTTAGTGTGCCATGCATGTTGTAGAGCTATCATATGTCTCCCGTCATTTATTTCTCACCGACCTGCTATCTGCTACCTTTACATTGTACTAATTGTGCACACACTTCACCCATACTCACACTATTGTTTTTTTATGCATGGGTATTTCAGACTCTGACGCAATGTTGATGAATGCAGAAAAGAAAAGACAGAAGTCACTCCAGTGTAATTCGAAGATAAGCACTAAGCGTTTCAACGCTCTAATGGGTGTAGTGTCAGCAGTTGGAGACAGTAAACGTAGCTCTGCAGTTGATGATCTCAATTGCCACACACAACCATCTCAGGTGCTTGCTTTAACTTCACGCTGTCAAATGTGGTTGCATGTTGCATATGGTGTCTAGCTTGTATTGCTTCCAATTTGGTTAAATTGCATCTGCTTACTTTACACATTATACCTTTGATAATGACATGCCTTCCTGTTTTTGATACATACTACATATGTCTATTAACCATGTTCGTACATCAAACTAATGCTCTTTTGTATCCCTCGTCAATCACTTATGATGAGACAGTCACCCTAGTGGGATACTGTGAGACGCCCTACTCGTTTAAAGAGTGCGGTGTCATCCTCCCCACATGATTCTCAAGAAATAGCAAGGCTAAATGAAGATAGTCAACGTAGCTCTCTAGTTGATCACCGCAAATTCCCCCACACCACCATCACAGGTGCTTGCTCTTACTTGACAGTGTGATATGTGGTTGCGTGTTGCATATGATGTCTACCTTGTAATGCTTCTAATTAGGGTAAATTGCATCTACTTAGTTAACACATTATACCTGTGAATATGACATGCCTTCCTGTTTTTGGTACATACTACGTCTTTCTATTAACCATGTTCTTACATCAAACTACTTTTCTTGTGTATCCCTCATCAATGCTCCTAGTTTGTTAAATTGCATCTCCTTAGCTTACACATTATACATGTGAATATGACACACCTTCCTGTTTTTGGTACATACTACATCTGCCTATCACACCATGTTCTTACATCAAACTATTGTTCTTGTGTATCCTGCGTCTATCGATTATGATGAGACAGTCACGCGCGTGGGTTAATATGAGACACAATACTCTTATAAAGAATGAAATTTCATCCTCTCCACATGATTCTCAAGAAACATCAAGCCTAAATGAAGATATTGAACGTAGCTCTGTACCTGAAGACCGCACTTCCCCTACACCACCATCACAGGTGCTTGCTCTAACTTCGCAGTGTGATATGTGGTTGCATGTTGCATATGGTGTCTAGCTTGTAATGCTTCTAATTAGGGTAAATTGCATCTGCTTAGTTTACACACTATACCTGTGAATATGACATGCCTTCCTATTTTTGGTACACACTACATCTATGTGTTAACCATGTTCTTACATGAAACTACCTCTCTTCTGTATCCTGCATCAATCACTTACGATGAGTCACCTTTATTCGTTGCATATTGCATATTATTTCTAGCCAGTTGCCATGTATTGCTTCTAATTTGGTCAAATACATTTGTTAGGGCACCCTTTTAATTTGGCAGAGTGATATTGGTTTCATCTTTCATATGGTTTCTAGCTTGCATCGATTCTAACAAGTTCAAGCACCTTGTGCTTAGTTTACACTTTATACATCATACATGTCAATATGTCACGCCGTTCTGTTTTTCATACATATTCCATCCTCCTATCATGCGGCTGCCTTACATGAAAGTAGTGTTCGTCAGTACCATGCATCAATGAGTTCTGAAGAGGAAATCTTATTCCTTTTTCTTGTGGGTTTGACTTGACAAGGCAAAATCAAGAAAGAGGAAGGAAAAGGGTAAGGAAGGCGATGATGGTGGTCCTCTGCAGCAACGTAAACGGAGCATCTGTACCGATTCTCCTTGTACTGATAGTGCATTACAAGGTCCAATTCTCCGCTCCCCTACTCCACCATCCAAGGTGCTTGCTCTAACTTGGCAGTGTGATATCTGGTTGCATGTTGCATATGGTGTCTAGCTCGTATTGCTCCTAATTAGTGTAAACTGCATCTGCTTAGCTTACACACGATACATGTGAATATGACACGCTTTCCTATTTTTGGTACATACTATATCTGTCTATCACACCATGTTCTTACATGAAACTACTCTTCTTGTGTATCCTGCATCAGTCACTTATGATGGGACACCTTTAAGTTGGCAGTGTGATATTGGCTTGCATCTTGAATATGATTTCTAGCATGTATTGCTTCTAGTTTGATGAACGCCACCTATGACGAGACAATTTTAACTTGGCAGAGTGATATTGATTGCACCTTCCATATGGTGTCTTGCAGTGTTTCTAATTTGTTGAAGTGCCTTCTGCTTAATTACCACATCATAGGTGTGAATATGTCAAGCCGTCCATTTTTTCGTACATATTCCATCCTCATATCATGACTTTGCCTTTCATCAGAGTAGTGTTCATCAGTATCATGCATGAATGAGTTCTGAAGAGCGAATGATATTCCTTTTTCTTGTCGGTATGACCTCACAATGCAAAATCAATAAAGCTGAAGGAAATTGGCAAGGCATTGGATGATGGTGGTCCTTCCGAGCAACTGAAACGGAGGTTCTCTACAGATTCTACTCCGCCATCCTCCCAACAAGATTCGCAAGACAACGCAAGGCTAGACAGTCAATGTAGCTGTGTAGATGATGAGCACATCTCCCCTCGTCCACCATCACAGGTGCTTGCTCTAACTTGGCACTATTATATGTGGTTGCATGTTGCGTATGATGTCTAGCTTGTATTGCTTCTAACTTTGTTGAATTGCATCTGCTTACTTTACACATAATGCCTGTGAATATGACATGTGTTCCTGTTTCTACATCAGACTACTATTCTTGCATATCCCGCATCAGTCACTTATGATAAGGCACCTTTAAGTCACCACTGTGATATTGGTTGTGTCTTTCATATGATTTCTAGCATGTACTGCTTCTAATTTGTTGAAACACCATACAGTTTGAACTTGGTAGAGTGATATTGGTTGCATCTTTCATATGGTGTCTAGCTTGCAGTGCTTCTAATTTGTTGAAATGCCTTCTGCTTAGTTACCACATCATAGGTGTGAATATGTCACATCATCCTGTTTTTCATACATATTCCATCCTCGCATCATGTGTTTGCCTTTCATCCAAGTAGTGTTCGTCAGTATCATGCATGAATGAGTTTTGAAGAGCGAATTTTATTCCTTTTTCTTATCGGTTTAACTTCACAATGCAAACTCATTACAACTGAAGGAAATTAGTCCGGTAGTGGATGATGGTGGTCCTTCGGAGCAACTCAAACAGGGGGTCTCTACAGATTCTACTCCGCCATCCTCCCAACAAGATTCGCAAGACAACACAAGGCTGGACAGTCAACGTAGCTATGTAGATGATGAGCACATCTCCCCTACTCCACCATCACAGGTGCTTGCTCTAACTTGACACTATTATATGTGGTTGCATGTTGTGTATGATGTCTAGCTTGTATTGCTTCTAACTTGAATTGCATCTGCTTACTTTACACATAATGCCTGTGAATATGACACGTGTTCCTGTTTCTAGAACATACGTGTACATGATGAGCACATCTCCCCTACTCCTCCATCACATGTGCTTGCTCTTACTTGGAACTGTTATACGTGGTTGCATTTTCCGTATGATGTATAGTTTGTATTGCTTCTGATTATGTTGAATTTCATCTGCGTAGCTTACAACTTATACCTACAACGATCACTTACCCATAAGACACATTTAACTTGGGACTGTGATGTAGGTTGCATCTTGCATTGTCTTCTAGCTTGTACTGCTTCTAATTTCTTGAAATGGCACTTACGACGAGACACTTTTTACCTGATAGAGTGATATTGGTTGCATGTTCATATGGTGCCTAGCTTTCATTTCTTCTAATTTTGTTGAAATGCCTTCCGCTTACTGTTTTTTTATACATATTCCATCCTCCTATCGTACGTGTGAATAGGAAACGCTGTCTTTTTTTGTATATATTCCATCCTCCTATCGTGCGCTTGCCTTACATCAAAGTAGTGTTCGTCTGTATCATGCATCAACCAGTTATGTAGAGCTAATTTTATTCATCTTCTTGTGGTTTTGACTTCATAAGGCAATATCAGAAAAATAGGAAGGAAAAGAGCAAGTTAGGGGATGTTGGTGGTCCTCAGCACCGACGCAAACAGAGACTCTCTAGATTTGCCACTGCTACTGCTAATGAAGTTGAAGTCCCAAGTCTACGTGATGAGTTCATCTCCCGTACTCCACCATCGCAGGTGCTTGCTCTAAGTTGACAGTGTGATAATTGGTTTCATGTTGCATATGTTGTCTAGCCTATATTTCTTCTATTTTGATTAAATTGCACCTGCCGAGTTTATACGTTATACATGTGTATATGACATGGCTTTCTGTGTCTACAATACACTGCATCTATCTATCATACCATGTTCTTACATCAAAGTACTGCTGTTGTGTATCCTGCATCAGTCACTCATGATTGGACGCTTTTAACATGGCAGTTTGATAGTGGTTGCATCTTGCATTGATTTCTATGTTGTGCTGCTTCTAATTTTTCAAATTGCCACTTAGGACAAGACACTTTTAACTTGGCAGAGTAATATTGGTTGCATCTTTCATATGGTGTCTAGCTTGCATTACTTCTATTTTCTTGAAAATCCTTCTGCTTAGTTTGCACATCGTAGCTGTGAATATGTCATGCCGTCCTATTTTTCTTACATATTCCATCCTCATACGGTTGTCTTGCATCAAAGTATTGCTTGTCTGTATCATGCATCAATGAGTTCTAAAGAGTGATTTTATTCTTTTGTGTAGTGGGTACAGCTTGACATGGCAAAGTCAAAAAAGAGCAATATAGTAGGGAGTGCTGTTACTCGTCGGGTGAAACGGAAAAGGTTCTGCCGTCGAGATTCTGCTGGTACTTATAGTGCAGTAGAAGGTCCAAGTCCACCGGCTAAATCTACAAACACAGTATCACCTGCTCCACCAGCTGCAGCATCCGCTTCAACTATACCAGCATCTCAACCAGTTACTCGTTCATTTGCTCCGGAACTGGCTAGTTCCCAAGCTGCCTTCACACCTAACACTACTTCCGAAGCACTGCTGGCACAACAGGACTTGGCAAGATCAGATGAACCTCATGAGCATCAACACCAAGACGGTACCTGACCGAGTCGAGTTGCAGTTGCATGCTCCTTTATATGTACTCTCACAGTTTGATGTACACTAACACTTCCCATATTCGTTGTTGAACTAGCACCACGGCGCAAGCGGAAACAGACATGAGGGATAATGCTTGACAGATTAACAAAATCTAAAGGAATCAGAATGGAGATCCATTTTGAGGTAGGTTTAAAAAGGCCACGTGATGCTACAGAGTCAGCCAAGTTAGTATCAGAGGCAGCCGTTGCCGTTAGGTGTCATGCACGTATCCTCCCAACATGGATCCAGTACAGGAATGAGAAAGACAATACCCAGTTTAACACCTTCCTTAACCATTTATCCATAAGTAATGTTATTCATCACAATTAGTAATATTGTCTTGCTCTGTCCCATACTTTCTAGCTTCCTCCTAATAAGACTCACATTCTTTTTTCAACTGATGAGGTTCAAGTTGGATCCGAAAGATGATGCAACTGAACAAGCATGCACTCATGTTTTTCAGTCTGCTCTGCGATAATATCGGTACCACCTTAGAAAATCTCACTTTGAAGGCAAGGCTAACAATGAAATCGCCCAAACATCTCTAGTGGAATATATTACAGATGAAGACTGGACAACCCTCATTAAACACTGGTCTGATCCAAAGTATCAGGTAGGCTATATGTATTTGATGAGACCACATATTGAACTTGTATTTATGTATGTGCCTTACAAGTGTATCTTCTTCTAGGCTAACTGTTTGAAGAACAAAACCAACCGTTCTAAAGTGAAATTCCAACAGACAACATGATCTCGTAGCTATATTGCACACTGCGAGGCTCTTGTAAATAGCTGCTACTTCCTTCTTTTTTGTGTGCCATATTATCGTATCTATATTGACTTGTTCCAAATACAGAGGAAAGCCCGTGCGGACCAAAAAGAACCTGAACCAAATGCAGTGCAAATCTTCAAGGATTGCCACACTAGCAAGATGAAGGGCATGAGCACACCAGTTCAAGCCGCTGTTGTAAGTCCTTACTCCTCCTGCCTTGAACTGATTGATACTATGATGTGTTCATTTAACTACTTGGTTTGCAGCCAATGTCAGTTACTCTGTTCACTTTTATACACAGTTGTCTTAACGTATCATTTCACCTTACATGGTTTAAAAGAGATGAGGGATATTCTTTTGGTCTTGATCTGTAATCTAGTTGTTATGATCACGTGCGCACACAATGATAAAATAGCCTGCTTGTTTTATATCTGTTTGCCCATGATATGAATGATGTCATACTATGTTCATCCTACTTTAAACCATGTCTCTTTATCCTTAGATGTCAACGAATGTGAGGAAAATAGACAATACAGTAGGCATGCTACGTGGACATATGTTCCGAAAGTGATTTTATTATGTAGTTGGCACTACAATACATGATAATGTATTACAGTAGTTCACCAAAATAAGTTATGTATAAATGTTTAACCTACTTTGTTTGTTTTTGTCTCATTAGTAACTTATCTGGTACACTAATCTACAAGTTCAAACTTTCAGGAAGCTATGGAACAAATGATTGAACAGCCACAACCACCTGAAGGTGACGAGGCTACTACAGGCACAATGTCACCTCTTGCTGCAGTGCGCCAGTATCTCTCCACTAACAGTGCAAAAAGCACCTTCCTGCGTAATTCTGGGTTGATTGTCAAGGTAACCTCGTCCAAATCGCCTACTGAACAAAATCCTCCTGCTAGATAGAGTGATATATCTGTGCTCCAGACAGATGTCCAATCCCTAATGGACATTGTTTCGGAAACAAGAGTAGTGGTTGAGAAATGTCATCGAGATATGAATGGTTTTGAAACCAGACTATTAGACATTCACTTTGTTGTTCAAGAGCAATGGCAGAAAAAAGGTGGAGATCGTGCTGCTCCATCAGATTCTACAGCCTGAAACATTAGCACTCAGGTCAAATGATCTGTGCTTCTATACATCTGATGGTGCTTTTATCTGGAAGGACTGTAAACTTTATGCCAATAGGCCTTTTGTTGTATGGTTGGAATTTATTTTGTTGTGATACAACATTTATGATGCTGCCACAAGCTGCAGTAATTACGACGCTATTTTTGTACAGTGTAGGTTTATCTTAGTAATGTATTCAGCCGAAAGCTTCGTAGGAGCCCAAGATGCCAACATTCGTCGGGCCCATTCCAATTGGGATAAAAACGATTACGGGCCGAAATTGGCATGTAGCCCACTAAAAATATCTGGGCCTAAATCAGCATAAGCTTTCATATTTTTCTGGTAGGCCTAGTGCCCATAGTGGGCCTTTAACAGGCCTAAACATAATTTGGGCCCTCAGTAAAAATAGGCCGTTTACAGGTGTAAATATCTCGAGCCCATAAAAAACATGGGCCTTTAATAGACCGAAAGTGAGATTGGGCCCTGATTGTGCCAAATAACCCACTGGACTTAGCAGGCCGAAATGGTGGCCCATTTACGATGCGGATCTTTGACAGGCCGAAGTTCGGACGGGCCGTAAATGCGCCGACCTAATACATGGGCCTTTAACAGGCCGGAACTTCAGTCGGGCTAGATTATCGTCATTTTTATATGGGCTGTTAATGGGCCCAATATGACGTTGGGCCACATATGGCCCATGGTTTACGTCCGGCGTTAACAGGCCAAAAATGACAACAGGCTGAAAGTGGCCCAAATCTATAGTGGGCCTCTAATAGGCTGAATGTCAGACATGACCGAATATGACCCAAATCCTTCACGGTCGTTTATGGGCCGAAAGTTTTGATGGCCTGTAAATGGGCCCAAATGAAGCCGAACCTTTAACAGTCCAGAAATACACCGAGCCGTAATTCGGCCCAATTACTTAGCGGACTGTTAACGGGCCAGAAGTGACCATGGGCCGCGTTGATGACAAGTTTAGGACAGGCCGTTGATGGGCCGATTTGATAGAGAATGTTGGGCCTTTAGCTGGGCCGGCCCATTATGGTCTGCAGAATCTTGTGGGCCTTTAGCTGGGCCAGCCCATTATGGTCTGCAAAATCGTGTGGGCCTTTAGCTGGGCCGACCCATTATGGTCCGCTAAATTTTGTGGGCCTTTAGCTGGGCCGGCCCATTATGGTCCGCTAAATCTTATGGGCCTTCGGTTGGGCCGGCCCATTTAAACTTTGTGGGCCACTTTTGGGCCGATCCACGTGTCAACATATCATAGGCCCATCTCGACCATTGGATGAGTGACACCTGTGCCAACGCGGAGCTGACGCGTGGATCCGTCAGCCAATGAGAATTTTACACGTGGAAAATCGGCATTGGTCGTGGCTGTTAATGGGTTATCGGATCCAAAATTCGACCCGATAGCTTAACGGCGTTACGTTACGGTGGATGCCACGTGTCGGTCACCCTTGACGAAAGCACTTCTGTGACGCGCGATTTATCGTCATGGAAGTGGACACTTCCGTGATGATAATTTTGGTAATGTCATGGAACACTTCTACGACAGCACAGGTATGACTATCTTGATTCTGTCATAAAATCGTCATGGATGTACATGCATGACAGAAAACACGACCTACTGTGACAAACACGTATCATCACGGAAGTGTATTTTTTTTGTAGTGAGTTGGTCGTGGGATACGGAACACTTTTCCCAATCACCCTGTTTGGGGCCGTGAGAGCGGGAGGAAGAGCTGGGAGCGCTAGCCATGTCGGGGTGGTTTCTACGGGCAAGCTCTGAGGATTCCTCGTTTGGGGGAGATGGTGTGGATTAGATCTGAAGATCCCCGTCTCCTTAAATAGACAATTTTCTCACATGGTCAGGGCGGCAAATGCAAAAATTCCCGGCCTCTCGCATTCGCTCGACACATGGAAGCTGAAATCATGAAGGTGCAGAAGCCGAGGAGCACGACTTTAAATGGAAACCCGAATACCGCTCTTTAAGTTAGGTACTTTGAAGTATTCGGAGAAGGAACCCGCCTTGCATTGCCAAAGACAATCTGCGTGCCGGACTCATCGTCATTGAAGCCTGGTTTGGGGGGCTACTGAGGGAGTCCTAGATTAAGGGGTCCTCGGACAGCCGGATTATATACGTGGGCCGGACTGTTGGACCATGAAGATACAAGATAGAAGACTTCTTCCCATGTCTGGATGGGACTCTCCTTTGCGTGGAAGGCAAGCTTGGAGATTCGGATATGTAGATTCCTTTCTCTGTAACCGACTTTGTGTAACCCTAGCCCCCTCCGGTGTCTATATAAACCAGAGGGGTTAGTCCGTAGGACAACAATCATAATCTGATAGGCTAGACTTCTAGGCTTTAGCCATTACGATCTCATGGTAGATCAACTCTTGTAATACTCATATCCATCAAGATCAATCAAGCAGGAAGTAGGGTATTACCTCCATAGAGAGGGCCCGAACCTGGGTAAACATTGTGTCCCCCGCCTCCTATTACCATTAGCCTTAGACGCACAGTTCTGTATCCCCTACCCGAGATCCACCAGTTTTGACACCGACATTGTCCTTGCCTTGTAGCATCAGGATTAGCTTCAACATGCTTCTTGCTCTTCTTATCAGCCATTCTGGGATCAATGCTAGGACGCCCAAGAGCTTTCCTCTTTTCAGCTTCATTGTGCACTTGCACACATTTCTAAGCATAAGACTTCATGCGTTCTCGAGAGCCTTTTGCTTCTTCATGCTTCCTGTGAAATTCAGTTTGAGGTCATGCAGCATCTTCTTGAAGATTTGCACATCTGCCACACTGAGCTTGTGCATGTTCTTCTTGAAATGGGCCTTCTCATAATCAATCTTGTTTTTGAGCTCGACGATTTTCTGTGCCAGGGCTAGCTCATTAGCAATAGCTCCATGGAACGTGATGCTGATGCCCACTGGCAGCTGCAGACTGTCAATGCTAATGTTCTGGTCGTCGAATGACTCATCAATGAATTTGTTCAATATGTCAACATCAAAGAGGGGCAGATCACTGAAGATCTCTGCCTCTTGCTTACTCTTGATTAGCATCTCAAGGGCTTCATCACCAAGATCTTCATCGCTTGATAGATCAATGGTGTCTTCCTCGTTGCACAGAACGGCAACAGGAGTGAGGGGTTGCCCGGTAGCCTTCTTGGGCAATGGCTTCTTGGTCCTCTTGGACACACGAGACAAATCTTCAGACTGCACACTGGATTCAGGCGGTGCAGTGTTCAGTGTCTTCTTGGTTGAAGCTTTTGGAGCAATAGAGACAGATGGCTTTGAAGCTTTTGCCTTCTTCTTCTTCTTCTTCTTCTTCTTCTTCTTCTGCTTTGGTGGTGATGGAGCATCATCAGAATTAGCTTCTTCAGCAGATTGCCCCACAACATCTCTTTGGGCAGCAATATGAGACAGAAGCCCATCGAAGTTGGCGAAGGGGCCAATCCTGTTCTCATTGGCTTCATGAGTTCCATCTGCTCTTGGGGCAGAGGGGCCATGGTTGAAGTTGAGGCCAAACTCCTTTTGGTTCTTAGCCACTGAATCTTTTGCAAACTGAAAGTTGCGCTTGAAAATATTGTCTTCACGACACCATAGGAGAGATGATGGGTCGGCATTCTCAGGCTATGGTACTCTGACCATACAGGGATAGAACCCTTATTCAATAGCTTCAGCCTTATTCTTTGGTACCAAGTTGCGGTACAGACAATCACCCCATGAGCGCTTGATGGCATTCTTCTCAGCATATTCAGGTGTTACAAACCTGTACTTGAACCACTGCTCTGCCCAATATTTTTGTATCCACTGGATCCGGTTCTTGCGCTGGGTGTAGCTCTCCTCTGGGTCAGACTTGTAGAGTTCATAAAGATCTTCAGGCAAATCAAGTGCAGTGTTGCCACGGCGTTGCCTACCTCCTTTTCATGCAAATTACTCTGAAGCCATAATATTCAGACTGATTGGCTTCAATACAGTGAAAGGCTTCCGTCTGCTAGTCAGACAAGAACTAGCTTTAGGAGATTCGATGTGACACTGTAAGAATTCTGCAAATGAATGCAGACTATGAGAACCAAGGGATTCTCCCACAGACATGTACCTGTGACACCATTAGAGATGCAAGGGAAGGGGAAGAGGTCATATGGATTCTCAAAAGATTTTGAAAGTAAATCAGTTTAGAAGACATTGACCTCACAGTGCAAAGATATTCACTTATTGAAGGAAGTTGGTTCCAGATTTGTACGAATCCACGAATAGGTACTGATGACCCACAAGTATAGGGTATCTATCATAGTCCTTTCGATAAGTAATAGTGTCGAACCCAATGAGGAGCAGAAGGAAATGACAAGCGGTTTTCAGTAAGGTATTCTCTGCAAGCACTGAAATTATCGGTAACAGATAGTTTTGTGATAAGGTAATTTGTAACGGGTAACAAATAACAAAAGTAACAAGGTGCAGCAAGGTGGCCCAATCCTTTTTGTAGCAAAGGACAAGCCTGGACAAACTCTTATATAAAGCAAAGCGCTCCCGAGGACACATGGGAATTATCGTCAAGCTAGTTTTGATCATGTGCTCATATGATTCACGTTCGGTACTTTGATAATTTGATATGTGGGTGGACCAGTGCTTGGGTACTGCCCTTCCTTGGACAAGCATCCCACTTAAGATTAACCCCTCTCGCAAGCATCCGCAACTATGAAAGAAGAATTAAGGTAAACCTAACCATAACATGAAATATATGGATCCAAATCAGCCCCTTACGAAGCAACGCATAAACTAGGGTTTAAGCTTCTATCACTCTAGCAACCCATCATCTACTTATTACTTCCCAATGCCTTCCCCTAGGCCCAAACAATAGTGAAGTGTCATGTAGTCGATGTTCACATAACACCACTAGAGGAGAGACAACATACATCTCATCAAAATATCGAACGAATAACAAATTCACATGACTACTTATAACAAGACTTCTCCCATGTCCCCAGGAACAAATGTAACTACTCACAAATCATATTCATGTTCATAATCAGAGGGGTATTAATATGCATAAATGATCTGAACATATGATCTTCCACCGAATAAACCAACTAGCATCAACTACAAGGAGTATTCAACACTACTAGCAACCCACAGGTACCAATCTGAGGTTTTGAGACAAAGATCGGATACAAGAGATGAACTAGGGTTTGAGAGGAGATGGTGCTGCTGAAGATGTTGATGGAGATTGACCCCCTCTCGATGAGAGGATCGATGGTGATGACGATGGCAATGATTTCCCCCTCTGGAGGGATGTTTCCCCGGCAGAACAGCTCAGCCGGAGCTCTAGATTGGTTCCGCCTAGGTTCCGCCTTGAGACGGCAGCGCTTTGTCCCGAAAGCTTCCTTGTGATTTTTTTTCCAGGGCAAAAGACACCATACCAGAAGATGGGCATCGGGGGGCTACCAGGTGGCCCACGAGGCAGGGGCACGCCCAGGGGGGTAGGGCGCGCCCTCCACCCTCGTGGACAGTGGGTGGCCCCCCTCAGGTGCTTTCTTCGCCTAGTATTTTTAATATATTCCAAAACTGACTTTCGTGGAGTTTCAGGACTTTTGGAGTTGTGCAGAATAGGTCTCTAATATTTACTCCTTTTCCAGCCCAGAATTCCAGCTGCCGGCATTCTCCCTCTTCATGTAAACCTTGTAAAATAAGAGAGAAAAGGCATAAGTATTGTGACATAATGTGTAGTAATAGCCCATAATGCAATAAATATCAATATAAAAGCATGATGCAAAATGGATGTATCAGGTACAAGTGAGGAATCTAACTAGTTTTGACGCATAAGTGAACACACTTTGCAATATATGAGATTCAGAAAGAGACAGATCCATATTTGAAGTGTATAAACCACTTTTGGTTGAAGTGGATGGATTTGACAGATCGAAAAGACTGTAAAAAGTGGATGGATTTGACAGATCAAAAAGACTGTAAAAAGTAAGTTTTAATTACCACAGATGAACTGCTAGACGATGTAGACGGGAGGCCGAGCAGTCGAATCTCCCGCGCCCTAACTTAGCAGCGGAAGACACCTACGGCGGTGGCGAGGAGGAAGAGGTCCGCGGCCGGCGTGAGGACGACGTCGAAGAAGTCACGACAGCTAAGCGCTTCGTCTCCGGCGTCGACGTGAGCTAGCAGAGGCGCTAGGGTTTGAGCAAGGTGGCGAGGTGGAAGAAAGAATTTTGACCGTGAGGGGTGTGTATTTATAAGAAGGAGGAGGGCGACGCAGCACAATTACGCAGGTGCCCCTGGCGGTTCACATCTGAGGAACACATGGTGTGCATGCAACTTACCAGGAGTTGATCTATGTTCCCACGCACGCCTGGATTGTCGGGTGGTTGTTCCGGCTTCTCCGGTTTTCAGGCAAAGGATAGAACATTAAAAGCAGTTTTTAAATGTGTGTCTCTGTATCTCTCCTGACAAGGACGCAGATAAGATATTCGACAAGTGTTAACAGAATGCACATGACTTGAACAGAATTTTTTTGAGGGAGTAGCACAAAAGGGATTAGGGTCTGATCACATTCACTTAGGTCAGAAAAATAGCAACATGAATACATAGCTATAAGTGAATGCTGTATAGGACATAACACATATGCAGATATAATTATCACTGAGGACAAATCAACATTGCGAAGATATAGATTTTGAAGATAAACCAATGTTGAAGACAATTGATACGTCCCCAACGTATCTATAATTTTTTATTGTTCCATGCTATTATATTACCTGTTTTGGATCTTTATGGGCTTTACTTTACACTTTTATATCATTTTTAGGACTAACCTACTAACCAGAGGCCCAGCCCGAATTGCTGTTTTTTTTGCCTATTTCAGTGTTTCGAAGAAAAGGAATATCAAATGGAGTCCAAATGGAATGAAACCTTCGGGAGAGTTATTTTTGGAACGGAAGCAATCCAGGAGACTGGGAGTATACGTCAGGGATGCAACGAGGAAGCCACGAGGCAGGGAGGTGCGCCCTACCCCCTGGGCGCGCGCCCCACCCTCGTGGGCCCCTCGTGGCTCCCCTGGCCGACTTCTTTCGCCTATATATGTCCATATACCCTAAAATCATCGAGGAGCACAATAGGTCAGGAGTTCCGCCGCCGCAAGCCTCTGTAGACACCAAAAACCTCTCGGGATCCCGTTTCGGCACCCTGCCGGAGGGGGAATCCATCACCGGTGGCCATCTTCATCATCGCGGCGCTCTCCATGACAAGGAGGGAGTAGTTCACCCTCGGGGCTAAGGGTGTGTACCAGTAGCTATGTGTTTGATCTCTCTCTCTCTCGTGTTCTTGAGGTGATACGATCTTGATGTATCGCGAGCTTTGCCATTATAGTTGGATCTTATGATGTTTCTCCCCCTCTACTCTCTTGTAGTGGATTGAGTTTTCCCTTTGAAGTTATCTTACCGGATTGAGTCTTTAAGGATTTGAGAACATGATACGTCTCCGTCGTATCTATAATTTTTTATTGTTTCATGCCAATATTCTTGAAGTTTCATATACTTTTGGCAACTGTTTATACTATTTTTGGGACTAACATATTGATCCAGTGCCTAGTGCTAGTTCCTGTCTGTTGCATGTTTTTTGTTTCGCAGAAACCCAATATCAAACGGAGTCCAAATGGGATAAAAACGGACGGAGATTTTTTTTGGAATATTTATGATTTTTTGGAAGTAAAATCAACGCGAAACGGTGTCCGGGGTGGCCACGAGACAGGGGGGCGCGCCCTCCCCCTGGGCACGGCCTGGGCTCTCGTGGGCCACCCGTAAGGCGGTTGATGCTCTTCTTTTGGCGCAAGAAAGCTAATTTTAGGAGAAAGATCTGGGCGAGGGATTCACCCCAATCGAAGTTATGGATCTCCGGATATTTAAGAAACGGTGAAGGGGTAGAATCTGAGAAAGCAGAAACAGAGAGATAGATCCAATCTCGGAGGGGCTCTCGCCCCTCCCAAGCCATGGGAGCTAAGGACCAGAGGGGAAACCCTTCTCCCATCTAGGGAGGAGGTCAAGGAAGAAGAAGAAGAAGAAGGGGGGCTCTCTCCCCCTTGCTTCCGATGGCGCCGGAGCGCTACCGGGGGCCATCATCATCACCGCGATCTTCACCAACAACTTCACCGCCTTCATCACCAACTCTTCCTCCCCCTATGCAGCGGTGTAACCTCTCTCTTACCCGCTGTAATCTCTACTTAAACATGGTGCTCAACTCTATATATTATTTCCCAATGATGTATGGCTATCTTATGATGTTTGAGTAGATCCGTTTTGTCCTATGGGTTAATTGATGATCGTGATTGGTTTGAGTTGCATGTTTTATTATTGGTGCTGTCCTATGGTGCTCTCCGTGTCGCGCAAGCGTGAGGGATCCCCGCTGTAGAGTTTGCAATATGTTTATGATTTGCTTATAGTGGTTTGCGTGAGTGACTGAAACACAAACCCAAGTAAGTAGGTTGTTTGCGTATGGGATAAAAGGGGACTTGATGCTTTAATGCTATGGTTGGGTTTTACCTTAATGAATCTTTAGTAGTTGCGGACGCTTGCTAGAGTTCCGATCATAAGTGCATATGATCCAAGTAGAGAAAGTATGTTAGCTTATGCCTCTCCCTCAAATAGAATTACAACAGTGATTACCGGTCTAGTTATCGATTGCCTTGGACAAATAACTTTCTCGTACCAAAAAGCTCTCTACTAATACTTACTTTATTGCTTCTTTATCTAAACAGCCCCTAGTTTATGTTTACGTGCTCTTTATTATCTTGCAAACCTATCCAACAACACCTACAAAGTACTTCTAGTTTCATGCTTGTTCCAGGTAAGGCAAACGACAAGCGTGCGTAGAGTTGTATCGGTGGTCGATAGAACTTGAGGGAATATTTATTCTACCTTTAGCTCCTCATTGGGTTCGACACTCTTACTTATCGAAAACTGTTGCGATCCCGTATACTTGCGGGTTATCAGAACACTTGATGTATGTCTTGCCGTGCTTATCTGTGGTGACAATGGGATATTCATGTGATCTACTTGATGTATGTATTGGTGATCAACTTGCAGGTTCAGTGAACTTATGCATAGGGGTTGGCACACGTTTTCGTCTTGACTCTCCGGTAGAAACTTTGGGGCACACTTTGAAGTACTTTGTGTTGGTTGAAAATAGATGAATCTGAGATTGTGTGATGCATATCATATAATCATGCCCACAGATACTTGATGTGACGTTGGAGTATCTAGGTGACATTAGGGTTTTGGTTGATTTGTGTCTTAAGGTGTTATTCTAGTACGAACTCTATGATAGATCGAACGAAAAGAATAAGCTTCGTGTTATTTTACTACAGGCTCTTGAATAGATCAATTAGAAAGGATAACTTTGAGGTGGTTTTGTAAACTACCATAATCTCTTCATTTGTTCTCCGCTATTAGTGACTTTGGAGTGACTCTTTGTTGCATGTTGAGGGATAGTTATATGATCCAATTATGTTATTATTGTTGAGAGAACTTGCACTAGTGAAAGTATGAACCTTAGGCCTTGTTTCCTAACATTGCAATACCGTTTACGCCCACTTTTATCGCTTGCTACCTTGCTGTTTTTTATATTTTCAGATTACAAATACCTATATCTACCATCCATATTGCACTTGTATCACCATCTCTTCGCCGAACTAGTGCACCTATACAATTTACCATTGTATTGGGTGTGTTGGGGACACAAGAGACTCTTTGTTATTTGGTTGCAGGGTTGCTTGAGAGAGACCATCTTCAACCTACGCCTCCCACGGATTGATAAACATTAGGTCATCCACTTGAGGGAAATTTGCTACTGTCCTACAAACCTCTGCACTTGGAGGCCCAACAACGTCTACAAGAAGAAGGTTGTGTAGTAGACATCGAGCTCTTTTCTGGCGCTGTTGCCGGGGAGGTGAGTGCTTGAAGGTATATCTTCAGATCTTGCAATTGAATCTTTTAGTTTCTTGTTTTATCACTAGTTTAGTCTATAAAAGAAAACTACAAAAAAATGGAATTGAGGGTGCCTCATATGCTTCATCTTTTTAATGTCTTCCTTGAAAATAAGGATTCCGATAATTGTGCTCAATTGCTAGAGGAAGAATGCATTAAAATGTTTGGCACTAAATCTTTGAATGATGAGCATGATTGCAATGTTGTTAGTATGAATTATTTGAATACCCATGATGCTAATGATATGCAAAGCCACAAGCTTGGGGAAGCTATGTTTGATGAAGATGATATTTTTTGTCCCCCAAGTTTTGATGAGCAAATTTATTGTGATGAAAGCATGCCTCCTATTTATGATGATTATTGTGATGATACGCATGCCATAAAGAATAAACTTCCTTATGTGGAGAGTAGTAAAATCTCTATGCAAGTAGATCATGAAAAGAATGCTTTATGTGATAGTTATATTGTTGAATTCATTCATGATGCTACTGAAAATTATTATGAGAGAGGAAAATGTGCTTTTACATATTGCAATAATATCAAGTTTCCTCTCTATGTGTTGAAAATCTTGAAGCTATGCTTGTTTTACCTTCCTATGCTAGTTAATTATTGTTCCCATAAGTTGTTTGCTCACAAAATCCCTATGCGTAGGAAGTGGGTTAGGCTTAAATGTGTTATTCATATGCTTCATGATGCTCCCATTGTGTTTCAATTCTTATCTTTTATATGAGCATCATTGTCATCATCATGCCTAGCTAGAAAGGCATTAAAGAAAAGCGCTTGTTGGGAGACAACCCAATATTTATCCTTACTGTTTTTGTGTGTCCACATGATTATGCTACTGTATTAATCATGTTTTATAGCTTTTGTTTCAATAAAGTGCCAAGTAAGACCTTTGGGATAGCCAACAGTGATAGTTGTGTTGATCCTGCTAAAATCAGAAACTTTTTCACCCAGTAAATTAGTTTTTATAATTCACAGAAACGTGATTTTGATCTGATTCCTTTTGATATGGATTGGAAAACAAATTGCTCAGGTTTTCCTAATTTGGTAGGAGTTTTGGAGTTCCAGAAGTATACGTTTGATACAGATTACTACAGACTGTTCTGTTTTTGACAGATTCTGTTTTCTATGTGTTGTTTGCTTATTTTGATGAATCTATGAGTAGTATCGGAGGGTATGAACCATAGAAAAGTTGGAATCCCGTTCACCGCCGGAGGCATTCATATAGAGTCATATTTTGTTCTAAGTATTGAGTTGTAATCTTGAGTTGTAAGTAAATAAAAGTGTGATGATCTTCACTATTAGAGCATTGTCCCAAGTGAGGAAAGGATGATGGAGACTATGATTCCCCCACAAGTCGGGATGAGACTTCGGACTTAAAAAAAGGCCAAATAAAAAAAATAAAATGAGAGAAAAAGAGAGAAGGGACAATGCTACTATCCTTTTACCACACTTGTGCTTCAAAGTAGCACCATGATCTTCATGATAGAGAGTCTCCTATGTTGTCACTTTCATATACTAGTGGGAATTTTTCATTATAGAACTTGGCTTGTATATTCCAATGATGGGATTCCTCAAATTTCCCTAGGTCTTCATGAGCAAGCGAGTTGGATGCACACCCACTTAGTTTCTTTTGTTGAGCTATCATACACTTATAGCTCTAGTGCATCCGTTGCATGGCAATCCCTACTCACTCACATCGATATCTATTAATGGGCATCTCCATAGCCCATTGATATGCCTAGTTGATGTGAGACTATATTCTCCCTTTTTGTCTTCTCCATAACCACCATTCTATTCCACATATAGTGCTATGTCCATGGCTCACGCTCATGTATTGCGTGAAAGTTGAAAAAGTTTGAAAATGCTAAAGTATGAAACAATTGCTTGGCTTGTCATCGGGGTTGTGCATGATTAAATACTTTGTGTGATGAAGATAGAGAATAGCCAGACTATATGATTTTGTAGGGATAGCTTTCTTTAACCATGTTATTTTGAGAAGACATGATTGCTTTGTTAGTATGCTTGAAGTATTACTATTTTTATGTCAATATGAACTTTTATCTTGAATCAATTGGATCTGAACATTCATGCCAAAATAAAGAAAATTACATTGAGAGATATGCTAGGTAGCATTCCACATAAAAAATTCTGTTTTTATCATTTACCTACTCGAGGACGAGCATGAATTAAGCTTGGGGATGCTTGATACGTCTCCAACGTATCTATAATTTTTGACTGTTCCATGCTATTATATTACCCGTTTTGGATCTTTATGGGCTTTACTTTACACTTTTATATCATTTTTGGGACTAACCTACTAACCGGAGGCCCAGCCCGAATTGCTGTCTTTTTTCCTATTTCAGTGTTTCGAAGAAAAGGAATATCAAACGGAGTCCAAACGGAATGAAACCTTTGGGAGAGTTATTTTTGGAATGGAAGCAATCCAGGAGACTTGAAGTATACGTCAGGGAAGCAACAAGGAAGCCACGAGGCAGGGAGGCGCGCCCTACCCCCCTGGGCGTGCCCCCACCCTCGTGGCCCCCTCGTGGCTCCCCTGACCGACTTATTTTGCCTATATATGGTCCATATACCCTAAAATCATCGAGGATCACAATAGATTGGGAGTTCCACCGCCGCAAGCCTCTGTAGCCACCAAAAACCTCTCGAGAGCCTGTTCCGGCACCCTGCCGGAGGGGGAATCCATCGCAGGTGGCCATCTTCATCATCCCGGTGCTCTCCATGACAAGGAGGGAGTAGTTCACCCTCGGGGTTGAGGGTATGTACCAGTAGCTATGTGTTTGATCTCTCTCTCTCTCTCTCTCTCTCTCTCTATCTCTCGTGTTCTTGAGGTGATACGATCTTGATGTATCGCGAGCTTTGCTATTATAGTTGGATCTTATGATGTTTCTCCCCCTCTACTCTATTGTAATGGATTGAGTTTTCCCTTTGAAGTTATCTTATCGGATTGAGTCTTTAAGGATTTGAGAACACTTGATGTATGTCTTGCCGTGCTTATCTATGGTGACAATGGGATATTCACGTGATCTACTTGATGTATGTTTTGGTGATCAACTTGCGGGTTCAGTGAACTTATGCATAGGGGTTGGCACACATTTTCGTCTTGACTCTCCGGTAGAAGCTTTGGGGCACTCTTTGAAGTACTTTGTGTTGGTTGAATAGATGAATCTAAGATTGTGTGATGCATATCATATAATCATGCCCACGGATACTTGAGGTGACATTAGGGTTTTGGTTGATTTATGTCTTAAGGTGTTATTCTAGTATGAACTCTATGATAGATCGAACGGAAAGAATAAGCTTTGTGTTATTTTACTACGGGCTCTTGAATAGATCAATCAGAAAGGATAACTTTGAGGTGGTTTTGTACCCTACCATAATCTCTTCGTTTGTTCTCCGCTATTAGTGACTTTGGAGTGACTCTTTGTTGCATGTTGAGGGATAGTTATATGATCCAATTATGTTATTATTGTTGAGAGAACTTGCACTAGTGAAAGTATGAACCTTAGGCCTTGTTTCCTAACATTGCAATACCGTTTACGCTCACTTTTATCGCTTGCTACCTTGCTATTTTTATATTTTCAGATTACAAATACCTATATCTACCATCCACATTGCACTTGTATCACCATCTCTTCGCCGAACTAGTGCACCTATGCAATTTACCATTATATTGGGTGTGTTGGGGACACAAGCGACTCTTTGTTATTTGGTTGCAGGGTTGCTTGAGAGAGACCATCTTGAACCTACGCCTCCCACAGATTGATAAACCTTAGGTCATCCACTTGAGGGAAATTTGCTACTGTCCTACAAACCTCTGCACTTGGAGGCCCACAACGTCTACAAGAAGAAGGTTGTGTAGTAGACATCAACAATCCAAATGCGAAGATAATGCAGTCATGACGCCAAATGAAAATCTTCAAAAAGTTTTGGTGGTGGCGTTACCCACCGTATAGGAAGTATTAGACCCAGACACAACGCACAATTATCGTGGCGCTCCAAAGTCAAATTCCACGTTAATGTATTCACACTTAGAGGGTAAGTCTTCATTAATTGAAGAAATACGTTACTTTGTTTGTTGCACATCTAAGTCGTCAACATGTATTACCGTTAGGATGTGTGGTCATTCACTGGACATTTGAGGATTCTAAGATAACCTCTTCTCATCCAAGGGCTTAGTGTAGATAGCAGCCAGTTGTTCTTCAGTGTTGACGTGAATGATATCAATGTCTTCCTTGTTGACATGATCTCTGAGAAAGTGATGACGAACCTCGATGTGCTTTGTCTTCAAGTGCTGAACTGGATTCTTGGAAAGCTTGATGGTGCTTTCATTGTCGCAGACGAGTGGCACATTCTTCGTGTTGATGCCATAGTCCTTGAGAGTTTGCTTCATCCAGAGAAGTTGAGCACAGCATGATCCAGCAGCAATGTATTTAGATTCAGCAGTGGAGAGTGATACACAGTTTTGCTTCTTTGAAGACCAACAAACAAGAGATCGTCCAAGAAAGTGACATGTTCCTAAAGTGGACTTGTGATCAACCTTGTCACCAGCATAATCAGCATCAAAACATCCAACCAGATCAAATGTTGAGCCCTTTGGATACCATAATCCTAGTGTTGGGGTGTGAGCCATATATCTAAGTATTCGCTTCACCGCTAGGTGATGCGACTCCTTTGGTGCCGCTTGGAATCGGGCGCACATGCAAATGCTAAGCATAATATTAGGCCTGCTAGATGCACATAAATAGAGCAAAGAACCAATCATGGAGCAGTATACCTTTTGATATAAATCTTTACCATTGTCGTCAGGGCCGAGATGACTTTTGGTTGGCATTGGTGTCGTGTACCCTTTGTAGTCTTGCATTCCAGACTTTTTCAGGCAATCTTTGAGGTATTTTTCTTGTGATATGAAAATGCCATTGCGCTGTTGACGGATTTGAAGACCAAGGAAGAATTTCAGCTCCCCCATCATGGACATCTGATATTGCTCTTGCATCATGTATCCAAACTCATCACTATATCTCTTATCAGTGCATCCGAAGATGATCTCATCTATGCATATTTGACACACAAAAAGTTCACCATCATATGTCTTCGTGAAGAGAGTGGGATCTAGTGAACCAGGTTTGAAGCCTTTGCTCTTCAGGAATTCCTTCAGTGTGTCATACCAAGCGCGAGGTCCTTGTTTGAGGCCATACAGTGCCTTGTTGAGCTTGTACACCATATCGGGATGCTTAGGATCTTCAAAACCAGGCGGTTGAGCGACATACACTTCTTATTCGATTTTGCCGTTGAGAAAGGCACTCTTCACATCCATTTGGTATAGAAGAATGTTGTGATGGTTGGGATAAGCCAGTAGTATGCGAATGGCTTCAAGGCGAGCCACATGAGCAAAGGTTTCATCAAAGTCTATTCCTTCCACTTGTGTGTAACCTTGAGCAACGAGGCGAGCTTTGTTTCTGACAACTTGTCCAAGTTCATCTTGCTTGTTGCGATAGATCCATTTTGTGCCAATGACATTGTGCTTGCGAGGATCAGGACGTTTGGCAGCTCCCAAACAT
This sequence comes from Triticum aestivum, assembly GCF_018294505.1. Taxonomy (NCBI): domain Eukaryota; kingdom Viridiplantae; phylum Streptophyta; class Magnoliopsida; order Poales; family Poaceae; genus Triticum; species Triticum aestivum. Next base: position 547,155,943 of record NC_057798.1, on the reverse strand, counting down.
TATTCAGCTCAAAATGTTGAAGCTCTTCTTGCATAGGTTGAATCCATTCAGGTTCCATGAAGGCTTCTTCGACTTTCTTGGGTTCATATATAGAGACAAAAGCAAAGTGACCACAAAAGTTTGCTAGTTGTGTAGCTCTTGATCGAGTGAGAGGGCCTGGAGCGTTGATGCTATTAATGATCTTCTCGATTTGGACTTCATTTGCAACCCGGGATGAGCTGGACGAAGATTTTGATCTAACTGAATGTTGTCTTCGTCTTCAGCATTGGCTTCAGACTGAGCATTGTCTTCATATTGATTAGGTGCAGAAATGATAATTTCATCCTCAGCCAGTTCCTCTGTGGGTATGGTTTCTCCAGTACCCATTAACTTGATAGCCTCACCTGGTGCAACATCATGCACATTTGGCAGGTGCTCTCTTTGCGAGCCATTAGTCTCATTGAACCGCACATCTACAGTTTCAACCACTTTATAGTGAAAGAGGTTGAAAACTCTGTAGGTGTGCGAGTCCTTTCCGTAACCAAGCCTAAAACCTTTATGTGCTTTCGGTGCGAATTTAGACGTGTGATGTGGATCTTTGATCCAGCACCTAGAACCAAAGACTTTGAAGTAACTGACATTTGGCTTCTTACCAGTCAGAAGTTCAGAAGATGTATTCTTGAAGAACTTGTGAAGATATACTCTGTTGATGATGTGGCATGCAGTATCAATAGCTTTAGGTCAGAATTTTCTTGGAGTCTTGTACTCATCGAGCATCGTTCCTGCCATCTCAATGAGCGTTCCGTTCTTGCGCTCCATGATGCCATTCTGCTGAGGTGTGTAAGGACCAAAGAACTCGTGTGTGATGCCCAAAGTATCAAGACAAATGTCGAGGCTAGCATTCTTGAACTCAGTGCCATTGTCACCCCGGATGTGCTTGAACTTGATGCCATAATTCGTCATGGCCTGGTTTGCGAAGCGTCTGAAGACATCCTGCACTTCAGTCTTATAGAGAATTATGTGCACCCAGGTATATCTTAAGTAATCATCAACAATAACGAAGCCATAGAGATGTGCAGTAGTAGTGAGAGTATAGTAGTGAGTAGGGCCAAATAGATCCATGTGAAGTAGCTCGAAGGGACGTGAGGTAGTCATGATTGTCTTCGAGGGATGCTTGGCTCTCGTCATCTTCCCAGCTTCACATGCACCACATAGATGATCCTTCTTGAACTTGATGCCCTCGATGCTAATGATGCATTTCTTCTTCGCGAGAGTGTACAGGTTCCTCATGCCCGCATGCCCTAGCCGTCGATGCCATAGCCAGCATTCTGAAGCCTTTGCTAGAAGACATACGACAAGCTGTGGTCCTGCTGAGAAATCTACCATATACAGATCACCTCTTCGATAGCCTTCGAAGACTAGAGATTTGTCAGATTCCATTAGCACAAGACAATGATATTTTCCAAATATCACAATCATGTTCAGATCACAGAGCATTGACACAGACATTAAGTTGTAACCAAGGGATTCAACAAGCATCACTTTATCCATGTGCTGGTACTTTCATATAGCAACTCTACCAAGACCCAATACCTTACTTTTACCAGTGTCAGCGAATGTGATGTGGCTCTTAGTAGATGGACGTAGGGTTGAATCCATAAGAAGACTTCGATCACCAGTCATGCGGTTGGTAAAGCCGCTATCCATGATCCATTCAGTGGCTTTCGGAGTTGTACCCTATAGTGCAGTTAGCGGGATATACTTCACCAAGAGTATTGTGAAGCAGAAACATGTAGCGAACAAGCATATTATCAAAGTTTAAATCCTGGTTAGGTATGATAGGATGCTCGTCAAGGAACCCTGGGACGAAATACATGATAAGACCATTTGAGCATTGATGTCTACTACACAACCTTCTTCTTGTAAACGTTGTTGGGCCTCCAAGTGTAGAGGTTTGTAGGACAACAACAAATTTCCCTTAAGTGGATGACCTAAGGTTTATCATTTCATGGGTGGCATAGGTTGAAGATGGTCTCTCTCAAGCAACCCTGCAACCAAATAACAAAGAGCCTCTTGTGTCCCCAACACACCCAATACAATGGTAAATTGTATAGGTGCACTAGTTCGGCAAAGAGATGGTGATACAAGTGCAATATGGATGGTAGATATATGTATTTGTAATCTGAAAATATAAAAACAGAAATGTATCAAGCAATAAAAGTGAGCGTAAATGGTATTGCAGTGCTAGGAAACAAGGCCTAGGGTTCATACTTTCACTAGTGCAAGTTCTCTCAACAATAATAACATAATTGGATCATATAACTATCCCTCAACATGCAACAAAGAGTCACTCCAAAGTCACTAATAGCGGAGAACAAATGAAGATATTATTGTAGGGTACGAAACCACCTCAAAGTGATCCTTTCTGATCGATCTATTCTAGAGTCCGTAGTGAAATAACATGAAGATATTCTTTCCGTTCGATCTATCATAGAGTTCATACTAGAATAACACCTTAAGACACAAATCAACCAAAACCCAATCCATATGCATCACACAATCTCAGATTCATCTATTCAACCAACACAAAGTACATCAAAGAGTGCCCCAAAGTTTGTACCGGAGAGTCAAGACAAAAACGTGTGCCAAACCCTATGCATAAGTTCATTGAACCCGCAAGTTGATCACCAGAACATACATCAAGTAGATCACGTGAATATCCCATTGTCACCACAGATAAGCACATGCAAGACATACATCAAGTGTTCTCAAATCCTTAATGACTCAATCCGATAAGATAACTTCAAAGGAAAAACTCAATCAATTACACGAGAGTAGAGGGGGAGAAGCATCATAAGATTCAACTATATTAGCAAAGCTCGCGTTACATCAAGATCGTACCACCTCAAGAACATGAGAGAGAGAGAGAGATCAAACACATAGCTACTGGTACATACCCTCAGCCCCGAGGGTGAACTACTCCCTCCTCGTCATGGAGAGCGTCGGGATGATGAAGATGGCCACTGGTGAGGGATCCCCCCCCTCCGGCAGGGTGCCGGAACAGGGTCCCGTTTGGTTTTTGGTGGCTACAGAGGCTTGTGGTGGCGGAACTCCCGATCTATTGTGTTCCTTGATGTTTTTAGGGTATATGGACATATATAGGCGAAAGAAGTCGGTCAGGGGAGCCACGAGGGTGGGGGCGTGCCTAGGGGGTAGGGCGCGCCCCTGACCCTCGTGGCCACCTCGAAGCTTCCCTGACGTCTACTCCACGTCTCTTGAATTGCTTCCGTTTCAAAAATAACTCTCGTGAAGGTTTCATTCCATTTGGACTCCGTTTGATATTCCTTTTCTTCGGAACACTGAAATAGGCAAGAAAACAACAATTTGGGCTGGGCCTCCGGTTAATAGGTTAGCCCAAAAATGATATAAAAGTGTAAACTAAAGCCCATAAACATCCAAAACGGGTAATATAATAGCATGGAGCAATCAAAAATTATAGATACGTTGGAGACGTATCAAGCATCCCCAAGCTTAATTCCTGCTTGTCCTCGAGTAGGTAAATGATAAAAATAGAATTTTTGATGTGGAATGCTACCTAGCATATTTCTCAATGTAATTTTCTTTATTGTGGCATGAATGTTCATATCCAAATGATTCAAGATAAAAGTTCAGTATTGACATAAGGGTAATAGTATTTCAAGCATACTAACAAAGTAATCATGTATTCTCAAAATAACACGGCCAAAGAAAGTTTATCCCTACAAAATCATATAGTTAGGCTATGTTTCATTTTCGTCACACAAAATACTCCCATCATGCACAACCCCGGTTTCAGCCAAGCAATTGGTTCATACTTTTTAACGCGCTTCAGCTTTTTTAACTCTCACGCAATACATGAGCGTAAGCCATGGATATAGCACTATGGGTGGAATAGAATATGATGATGGAGGTTGTGTGGAGAAGACAAAAAGGAGAAAGTCTCACGTTGACGAGGCTAATCAACGGGCTATGGAGATGCCCATCAATTGATGTCAACATGAGGAGTAGGGATTGCCACGCAACGGATGCACTAGAGCTATAAATGTATGAAAGCTCAACAAAAGAAACTAAGTGGGTGTGCATCCAACTTGCTTGCTCACGGAGACCTAGGGCATTTTGAGGAAGCCCATCATTGGAATATACAAGCCAAGTTCTATAATAAAAAATTCCCACTAGTATATGAAAGTGACAACGTAGAAGACTCTCTATATGAAGAACATGGTGCTACTTTGAAACACAAGTGTGGAAAAGGATAGTAACATTGTTCCCCTTTTTTTATTTTCTTTTTTGGGCCTTTATTTTTTATTTGGCCTTTTTTGGGCTTTTCCTTTTTTTATTTGGCCTTTCTTTTCTTTATAGGGGACAATGCTCTAATAATGATGATCATCACACTTCTATTTATTTACAACTCAATAATTACAACTCGATACTAGAACAAGATATGTCTCTATATGAATGCCTCCGGCGGTGTACCAGGATGGGCAATGAATCAAGAGTGACATGTATAAAAAATTATGCAAGGTGGCTTTGCCACAAATACAATGTCAACTACATGATCATGCAAGGCAATATGAGAATGATGATGCGTGTCAAACGGAATGGTGGAAAGTTGCATGGCAATATATCTCGGAATGGCTATGGAAATGCCATAATAGGTAGGTATCGTGGCTGTTTTGAGGAAGATATAAGGAGGTTTATGTGTGATAGAGCGTATCATATCATAGGGTTTGGATGCACCGGCGAAGTTTGCACCAACTCTCAAGGTGAGAAAGGGCAATGCATGGTACCGAAGAGGCTAGCAATGATGGAAGGGTAAGAGTGAGTATAATCCATGGACTCACATTAGTCATAAAGAACTCATATACTTATTGCAAAAGTTTTATTAGCCCTAGAAGCAAAGTACTACTACGCATGCTCCTAGGGGGGAGGTTGGTAGGAGTTAACCATCGCGCGCCCCCGACCTCCACATATAAGGAAGGCAATCAAAAGAGCACCCCATGCAACAAATTTATTACACAACTTTTACCATACGTGCATGCTACGGGACTTGCCAATTCAACACAAGTATTTCTCAATTTCATAATTACCCAACTAGCATGACTCTAATATTACCACCTTTATATCTTAAAACAATTATCAAGTATCAAATTTATCATAGTATTCAATGCACTTTATATGAAAGTTTTTATTCAAATTACCATGCTGTTTAAGACTCTCAAAATAATATAAGTGAAGCATGAGAGTTCATCTATTTCTACAAAATAAAACCACCGCCGTGCTCTAAAAGATATAAGTGAAGCACTAGAGCAAATAACAAACTACTCCAAAAGATATAGGTGAAGATCAATGAGTAGCCCAATAATTATGTAACTATGTGAAGACTTTCTAACATTTAATAATTTCAGATCTTGGTATTTTATTCAAACAACAAGCAAAACAAAACAAAATAAAATGACGCTCCAAGCAAAACACATATCATGTGGTGAATAAAAATATAGCTCCAAGTAAAGTTACCGATGAACGAAGACGAAAGAGGGGATGCCTTCCGGGGCATCCCCAAGCTTAGGCTCTTGGTTGTCCTTGAATATTACCTTGGGGTGCCTTGGGAATCGCCAAGCTTAGGCTCTTGCCACTCCTTATTACATAGTCCATCAAATCTTTACCCAAAACTTGAAAACTTCACAACACAAAACTTAACAGAAAACTCATAAGCTCCGTTAGTATAAGAAAATAAACCACCACTTAGGTACTGTTGTGAACTCATTCTAAATTCATATTGGTGTAATATCTACTGTATTCCAACTTCTCTATGGTTCATACCCTTCGATACTACTCATAGATTCATCAAAATAAGCAAACAACACATAGAAAACAGAATCTGTCAAAAATAGAACAGTCTGCAGTAATCTGTAACTCTCAAATACTTATGTAACTCCAAAAATACTACCAAATTAGTAAAACCTGAGAAATTTATTTACAAATCCAGAGCAAAAAGAATCAGATCAAAACCACGTTTCTGTTAATTATCAAAACTAATTTACTGGGTGCAAAAGTTTTTGATTTTCAGCAGGATCAACACAACTATCACCGTAAGCTATCCTAAAGGTCTTACTTGGCACTTTATAGAAACAAAAGATATAAAACATGATTACTACAGTATCATAATCATGTGGACACACAAAAACAGTAAGGATAAATATTGGGTTGTCTCCCAACAAGCGCTTTTCTTTAATGCCTTTCTAGCTAGGCATGATGATTTCAATGATGCTCACATAAAAGATAAGAATTGAAACACAATGGGAGCATCATGAAGCATATGAATAACACATTTAAGTCTAATCCACTTCCTATGCATAGGGATTTTGTGAGCAAACAACTTATGGGAACAATAATCAACTAGCATAGGAAGGTAAAACAAGCATAGCTTCAAGATTTTCAACACATAGAGAGGAAACATGATATTATTGCAATTCCTACAAGCATATGTTCCTCCCTCATAAGAATTTTTAGTAGCATCATGAATGAATTCAACAATATAACCAGAACATAAAGCATTCTTTTCATGATCTACTTGCATAGAACTTTTACTACTCTCCACATAAGCAAAATTCTTCTCATTCGGAATAGTGGAAGTATCGCAAGAGACTCGAATACTATAAATTGTTTCCATATTAAAAGAGTAATATTCAGAAAAAGGGTAATCATAATCATGTCAAGTTTTATAAATATAATCATCACTACTTTTTATAGCATAAGTGTCATCACAATAATCATCATAAGTAGCAACTTTGTTCTCATCATAATCAATTGAAACCTCTTCCCAAATAGTGGATTCATCACTAAATAAAGTCATGACCTCTCCAAATCCACTTTCATAGATATTATAATATTCAACACCCTCCAAAATAGTGGGATCATTACTTCCTAAAGTTGACACTCTTCCAAACCCACTTTCATCAATATAACCATCATAAACAGGAGGCATGCTATCATCATAATAAATTTTCTCATCAAAACTTGGGAGGCTAAAAATATCATCTGCATTAAACGTAGCATCCCCAAGCTTAGGACAAACGTTAATTGCAGCAAATATATCCTCAAACATGTCATTCTCATCAAATATTGCATCCCCAAGCTTGGGCCTTTTCATATCATAAGCATAGTCACTCTCATCATTAATAGTATGGAGAGCACCAATAGTATAGCAATTATCATCATCACAATGAGTAATAGGAGCAACATCATTTGGGAGGGATACCTTTCTACCTTTGCTTCTCCGTCTTTTCTTTTTCTTCTTCACATCATGTGTGGGTTTAACCCTCTTTTTTGAGCTCCTTATTAATGTGATTGGTTGAATAGAAAGCTCCCCCTCGTTACTTGATTCATCATAAGAAATAATAGGAGGATATTGGGAAGTCTCTTCCCTTTCATTAGTATTCTCTTCATCTTCTATTTGTTTTCTTTTCTTTATGTAATTGGCAATATAAGAATTTTCAATGCAATTCACCGCACAATACATAAAAATTTCTTCTAGATGAAAATCAAGAAATCTATCAAGATTAAATTTTGGAATACCCTCAGTTATACATTTCATTTCTTCATACCCCAAAAGAAGACTAATCTCTTTATGATGCTCAAGGGTAATCAAGTTATCACAATTTTTAGACACTATTCGATCATGAAACAATTTGCATTGGAGATTTAAGTGACCATGTTCATTGCAAAGTTCACAAGGATGGCGATAAATATTGAATCTTTCAGCACAATAATCTAGCCTTTCTTGCAACCATTTGGTTTCTAAGTACTTATGCCTCTTGCAAAATCTATCTTCCCTATTTGGTGTGTACTTGCAACATCTATGTACTCCACAAAAATTGACATGCTTATAAGAGACATTTTCATCATGACTAGTGCAATCATGATTAGTACTATGGATATTCAAAGAGTTCATACTAAGAACATGGCAATCATGCTCATCATTCAAATATTTAGTTCCAAACATTTTATAGACTTCTTCTTCTAGCACTTGAGCACAATTTTCGTTTCCATCATTCTCACGAAAGATATTAAAAAGATGAAGCGTATGAGGCAAACTCAATTCCATTTTTTTGTAGTTTTCTTTTATAAACTAAACTAGTGATAAAAAAAGAAACAAAAAGATTCGATTGCAAGATCTAAAGACATACCTTCAAGCACTCACCTCCCTGGCAACGGCGCCAGAAAAGAGCTTGATGTCTACTACCCAACCTTCTTCTTGTAGACGTTGTTGGGCATCCAAGTGCAGAGGTTTGTAGGACATCAGCAAATTTCCCTCAAGTGGATGACCTAAGGTTTATCAATTCGTGGGAGGCTTAGGTTGAAGATGGTCTCTCTCAAGCAACCCTGCAACCAAATAACAAAGAGTCTCTTGTGTCCCCAACACACCGAATACAATGGTAAATTTTATAGGTGCACTAGTTCGGCGAAGAGATGGTGATACAAGTGCAATATGGATGGTAGATAGGTATTTGTAATCTGAAAATATAAAAACAGCAAGGTAGCAAGCGATAAAACTGAGCGTAAACTGTATTGCAATGCTAGGAAACAAGGCCTAGGGTTCATACTTTCACTAGTGCAAGTTCTCTCAACAATAATAACATAATTGGATCACATAACTATCCCTCAACATGCAACAAAGAGTCACTCCAAAGTCACTAATAGCAGAGAACAAACGAAGAGATTATTGTAGGGTACGAAACCACCTCAAAGTCATCCTTTCTGATCGATCTATTCAAGAGTCCATAGTAAAATAACACAAAGCTATTCTTTCCGTTTGATCTATCATAGACTTCGTACTAGAATAACACCTTAAGACACAAATCAACCAAAACCCTAATGTCACCTAGATACTCCAATGTCACCTGAAGTATCCGTGGGCATGATTATACGATATGCATCACACAATCTCAGATTCATCTATTCAACCAACACAAAGTACTTCAAAGAGTGCCCCAAAGTTTCTACCGGAGAGTCAAGACGAAAACGTGTGCCAACCCCTATGCATAAGTTCATTGAAGCCGCAAAGTTGATCATCAAAACATACATCAAGTAGATCACGTGAATATCCCATTGTCACCACAAATAAGCACATGCAAGACATACATCAAGTGTTCTCAAATCCTTAAAGACTCAATCCGATAAGATAAATTTAAAGGGAAAACTCAATCCATTACAAGAGAGTAGAGGGGGAGAAGCATCATAAGATCCAACTATAATAGCAAAGCTCGCGATACATCAAGATCGTACCACCTCAAGAACATGAGAGAGGGAGAGAGAGAGATCAAACACATAGCTACTGGTACATACCCTCAGCCCCGAGGGTGAACTACTCCCTCCTCGTCATGGAGAGCGCCGAGATGATGAAGATGGCCACTGGTGAGGGATCCCCCCTCCGGCAGGGTGCCGGAACAGGGTCCCGATTGGTTTTTGGTGGCTACAGAGGCTTGCGGCGGCGGAACTCCTGATCTATTGTGTTCCTCGATGTTTTTAGGGTATATGGACATATATAGGCGAAAGAAGTCGGTTAGGGGAGCCACGAGGGTCCCACAAGGGTGGGGGGCATGCCCAAGGGGTAGGGCGCGCCCCTGATCCTCGTGGCCACCTTGAAGCTTCCCCGATGTCTACTCCAGGTCTCCTGGATTGCTTCCATTCCAAAAATAACTCTCCCGAAGGTTTCATTCCGTTTGGACTCAGTTTGATATTCCTTTTCTTCGAAACACTGAAATAGGCAAGAAAACAACAATTTGGGCTGGGCCTCCGGTTAATAGGTTAGTCCCAAAAATGATATAAAAGTGTAAAGTAAAGCCTATAAACATCCAAAACGGGTAATATAATAGCATGGAGCAATCAAAAATTATAGATATATTGGAGACGTATCAAGCATTTTATCTTGCGTCCCACAAGATGTTTTAGGTCTCCAGCATTGTCTTTCAGAAGATTTTGCTTTCCGACTGGAGACCTTTCCCTGCAAAATAAGTTAATTCTTCTTAACCACCCACATCTTTAGGGCTGGCTTAGAAGCAATGAGTCTAAGTGCAGCATCTGAGAACTTTGGCTTGGGAGCCCTAGCAAATAGCTTTGTAGGAGGAGAATAATACTCATAAGAATATATAGAAAAGATCTTAGTTTTGTCAACATAGTGGTTAGATGAAACACACTCATATTGATGATTCTCATAGCGATTCTCCTACAAAACATTAGCGTTAGGGTGACCATGAGTGGTCCTCTGTCTGTATGAAGCCTTTGGACCATATGACGCCTTTGGTCGGGGGTTTGTATTCTTCCCAGGTGGTGTCATGATGACATTCACGTGAAGCTTCTCAAGACAGCTTTTGGGCACCCAAATGTTCTTCTAGGGTGACCCATTCCTGCAGTTAGTACTAATATACCTGACAAACACTTCAGCATTCTGATTCTTAAATAGTTTATAATTTGCATCAAAGGATTCATCCATGATAATTGGATTAGCACAAATGAAGCCAGATAAAGTAGATGGGTCCACTGAAGGATCCTTAGCAGCAACCCAGGTGGTTTTGGGGTACTGCTCAGGCGTCCAATATGAACCATCAACATTCATTTTCCTCTCTGTGGCACCCCGGCTCAGAGCGACCGGTTTACCTTGCATTGCCAGCCCAGAGACCTTGTCTTCTGGCAACACACTACAACTTGGTACAGAAAAACAACCGCTTTATTCATGCTAGCGGAGCATAGTTTATATTACAACAGTTAGCGAGGCCAAGCGGCACACACGATGCGGCTGAACAATATGTACATTATTTAGTGAACATAAAGGGGGTCTTGATCATGACAACTATGCGGCAGCGGAACAACGTCGTAGCGGAACTCCATAGCACAGGGACACTGATGTGGACACGATCTAGACTCGGGCAGCACTCCTTTCAAACGAGACTTCCTGAAATCTGGCATGACACGCCAGGTCAGTACATTGAATGTACTTGCAAGCTCACAACAAGCATAAACATAATGGCAAATAATATCATGATATTTAACCAATTAATAACAATGCAACAATATATCGAACATGCTTTGAATATGCTCAACTGGTACTCGTCCCATGGACTGGCTTACCGAACGTGATCATTTACAGACCACAAACATGATGATCTCAAAAACAAACTCGTGATCCTTACAGCGACCACAACCCGACCAATACATGGCCCGTGATCCTTACGGTGATCACAACCCGACCAATACATGGCCCGTGATCTTTACGGCGATCACAACCCGACCAATACATGGCCCGTGATCCTTACGTCGATCACAACCTGACCAACACTTGGCCCAACTCAACATGATGGCCTTACTGCCATCCTCAGTGCAAACTTAGTGTGCAAATTTATTAAGTGTTGACCCATGGTGTACCCTACTTTCAAGCGTGTCCGTAACCGTGGACTCGGCTATCGATAGATTAATACACTCTGCAGAGATTAGTACACTGTACCCACACTACGGAACCCATGGCCTCGCACTCCCATTCGAGTGGACCAACGGCATTCCGACGAAACCACTTCATTGTCATGACACTCTCCCGGCCACTCCGACTCAGTCCCCATCGGGCTAGTCCTGGGTGGCCCCGTGTCTACCTCTAGACACCTCGACCACCGTCGTGGCCACGATCCACTCTGGGACCCGGTACCAAAACTTAACTTAACAACGGGCTCACAAGGTTATGCCTGCTTACCGGGCCAGGGTACAACACGCCCATAACCTTCCCTAGATGGAGGCACCGACCAGAGGCACGGCAATGAAATGCATTAAGGCCGTCCCATACCGGCAAATGTGGTTGCACTGGGAAAGACTCGTTTCAGCGGCACCATGACCCGGTCAACAACATATTCAAGTTGAGTTACTTATCAGGTTCAACTTAAAGTGAAAATAACCGGTGTCATAATGCCATGCTATGCATCACTAACACATGCATCACATAACCATGAAAATAACTAAATCAACCACGCTCCCATGGAGCCATCATCAACTCAAGATACTTCTTTGGTTAAGATCAAACCTCACTTAAACCAGAACCATTTCTAGCAATATCATCATTTTTCATCATGCAAGAATAATAATTAAACTAATTATTAAACTCCATGACCATATCATTTATTCATTACTAATAACTAAGTTCTTCTTAGCTTATCAACAAGATTTACTTCAAACTTTCTGTAAACCCAGCATTTTAACACGACAAGCATCTAACAGAATATAATTATCATATAAATATTTTAAATGCATGAATAATCATAAGTTCAAGTAGGAAAATCACAAATATTGAAGTGGCACTATGAAAATGTTGCTGTGGCTTGCCTTAGTGCTGATGAGGTTCACAAATCTCCTGGTGATCCTCAAGACAAGCTTGCTCTTCTGAAAATAAACAAAACCACAAAAAGAAAACATCAAGAAACCTTCTGAAAATTACCAGAAAATCTAGACACCAAGGAAAAATCCCATCTTTTGGGTGCTGTTAGATTTTTGGACAAAGAACACAATGCAAAAAGAATCAATGCATTTGGACTTATAGATAAAAAGTTATGGCTATTCCAAGTTTCCTGGATTTAAATGAATTTGAAATAAAAATAAACAAATGGGGGGGGGTTGACATCGAAGGCGTAAACGCCCAGGGCGCCACCACTCATACTGCTTCGCACATGTAATGAGTGGCTGACTAGCGGGCCCCGCTAGTCAGGCCAGAAGGAGGGGAGAGGGAAACAGAGGGGGGCGGCGCTTCGTTGGAGCACACACCGACGACGAGGGTTCTTGGGGCCAAACGAGAGGGGGAATCGAAGGAGAAGAAGGTTGCGCACCTGCCCGTACCCGTAGCATGGCTAGAGGTGACCGGATGGTGTCGGAATCGTCCTCTCCAGCGGAGGTAGAGGGCGGAGGTTGCCGGAGACGAAGACGACGGCGGCTTGGGGCGGCTCCAGGGGCTCCAGCGGGGTGAAACAGCCTCACCGAAGAGTGGTGGAGGCCTTGGCAGGGTCGCCCTGGTCTGGGAGGGTCTAGAGCTGCGGGGACGATCCGAAGGGGATCGCCGGCAAGCTCGAGCTTCGGGACGGCAGCCCGCAGCCTGCCCGGCCGGGCTGCGGCTTCTACAAGTTTGTGGAGGGTGTGGGAGTAGTTGCGGGTGCTCCAAGAGGCTGGGGGTGGTGGTATTTATAGGCGAGCGACAAGAAGGGTTCGGGCACGACTAGAGGACACCTGTCCATGGTGCTCGACAACGAACGGTGCCAGAGAGAGAGGAGGAAGAAGACGGAGGTCACGCAGGAACTATTTGCGGGCGCGGACGAGCACAGGAGCGAGGGGGAAAGCGACGAGCACAGTGCGCCGCACACTGTGTCATTGACCGAACCGTGCCTGTGCTTGCTGCGGCGAGCTCCGGCGTCGGTGAGCGCCAGGGGGAGTTAAGGGGGTGGAGACGAGGATGGTGGGGAGGCGTGGCATGCTTTGGCCGCCTGGGCAGCAAGCACGCGGTCAACAGAGCGCTAGGCGGCATGCAGAGCGCGTGTTTTGCATGCCAGCACGCTCGGACGAATGCGGTCACCGCGTGAACCGTGACATCAGGCCACCCTAAGCGCTAACCATGATGTCTGGCATGTAGTCCTTAGTAGTTTGAAGTGTTACCATGGTTTGGTTTGGATTCAGGTGCAGTAGAAATGGATTTGTACTGCTGGCAAGTTTCTGGATAGTAACTTTGGAGATTTACTGTGGTCAAACCTGAAAGTGCTAGTATCGACTAGAGGGGGGGGGGGTGAATAGGCGATTTTCATGAAAGTCTTCAAAACTTGGAAGTTTCCAAGACAAATAATAGAAATGACCTAGTTGATATGCAGCAGAAGATAAACTACCATAAGCAAACCATAGTCAAGTATGCAATGATGTGAAAGTACAGGACTAATAGCAGCTAAGTAGTAAGGATCAGGATGGAAGATAGTATAAAGCCAATCAAAAGTAGTAGTCAAGCAATGAAGTCAAACAGATACACATATAGGCAATGACTTCACGAAGACAAACTTAAGTAAAGGAAGGAAGAGGATAGAACCAGTCACTTGTTGAAGACACAGGATTTGTTGGACCAGTTCCAGTTGCTGTGACAACTGTACGTCTGGTTAGGGAGGCTGAGATTCAACTCAGAAGATCGCGTCTTCACCTTATTCCCCTTGAGCTAAGGACACATAGTCCTCGCCCAATCACTCTGGTAAGTCTTCAAGGTAGACTTCCAAACCTTCACAGACTTCGTTCACCGGCAATCCACAATGACTCTTGGATGCTCAGAACGCGACGCCTAACCGGCTGGAGGATACACAGTCCTCAAGTGTAATAAGTCTTCAGGTCACACAGACAGAAAGACTTCAGTAATGCCTAACACTCTTTGGCTCTGGGTGTTTGGGCTTGGTCAAGGATTTCTCTCTCTCAAAGGCTTCGAGGTGGGTTGCTCTCAAACGACAAAAGCCGTGCACTAACTCTGAGCAGCCACCAATTTATGGTGTAGGGGGTGGGCTATTTATAGCCACTGGGCAACCCGACCTGATATGTCCGAAATGATCCTGGGTCACTAAGGAACTGACACGTGTTCCAACGGTCAGATTTCAAACACACACGACAACTTTACTTGGGCTACAAGCAAAGCTGACTTATCCAGCTCAGGATAAGATTTGCTCTCATTGTCTTCGCTCGAAGACATAGGATTTGGGTTGAGCATCACTTCAGTCATTCTGACTTAGTTCACTTGGACCCCACTTAACAGTACGGTGGTTCCTATGACTCAACAAAGAAGAAAAGGAAACAGCGAAACAACACAGTCTTCGCGCTCCATAGTCTTCACTCAATGTCTTCTCATGTCATAGTCTTCAATATGAATATCTTCACATACCACCATTGTCTTCAATGTCTTCATACATTTTTAGGGGTCATCTCCGGTAGGTAAACCGAATCAATGAGGGACACTACCTGCGTTATCCTGCAATTCTCACAAACGCATTAGTCCCTCAACCAACTTTGTCGTCAATACTCCAAAACCAACTAGGGGTGGCACTAGATGCACTTACAATCTCCCCCTTTTTGGTGATTGATGACAAACTGGTTGAAGTTTTCAACGGGGATAAAGTATGTGAAATTGTAAAGGATAGGGTATTGTCTTCATAAGTAGCAAGGGCTCCCCCTGAAGATGTGCATATAAGTAATTTGCTTTTGGAATGCAAATGCACATGGCAGGTTGTACTTGTGGAGATCCACTTCAACTTATGAAGATAATTCATCATGCATGAAATGATATAGCAAATAGAATGACATGCATAATGAAAAATGGACGTCTGCAGAATGATCTAAGTGCGGAAGTTATCCATCGCATCACAGTAAAGCAAATAAGTAGCAGACGACCATCGAGTTTAAGTGTTACAACTCAAAGAACCAAATGTTTCAAAAGCGAGAGTTGTAAACACGAGGCAAAATATAAAGCAACCGCCCATATGAACCCGCTTGAAGACTATCAAACTCATATGCTTCTCCCCCTTTTGTCAGTAAGGACCAAAAAGGTTTGAAGACATAGAGCATCTACTCGTCCTCATGAGTAGGTGAAGCAGCAGGGTTGTCGTTGTTGCTTGGCGGTGCAGACGTACTTGGTGCAGTGTCGATGCGTGCAGAAGTAGGAGGCGGTGAAGTAGCATCATCTTCATCATCGATCACTCTTGCATTCACAGTTGCCGCGGAGGAAGAATAGTCAGAGTCTTCAAGTGATGGAGTTCGACGTAGGACAGCAGTCCGTGGAGGAGTGGAGTCAAACTTGAATCTTTCAGTGAAGCCATCGTCTTGAAGATCTGCTTCAGCACTAAGCAGCGTCAAACTCTTCCATGATCGCCGGCAAGTCTCATGAGCAACAAATGCATTCTTGGTGGCAAGATTTCGAATACGATTGACGTCCACCAAGAGGCTTTGCATCTGTCTCTTGAGCCAATAGTGATGCTTATCTTGTTTCTGATGAAGTGCCACAAGAAGTTCTCGGTCATTTAGAACACGAGAGCGCTTCTTAGGCCTTTGGGCAATGGTGCTTTCAGTGGCTTCAGTTTGCGCACGATGAGGCAGACGAGTATTTCCAGCCATTGGATAGATACGTGATACTGCTTGAATGCCTTCCATGGACTGAGTGAAGCTTTGGTGATCAGCATTTTGAAGACAAAGAGGCTCCTTGGCAGGCTCAGGGTATATAGCTTCAACTGACATATCAACCTCTGGTAGAAAGATCAGATGATTGCGAGCAGAGGGCTGATAGTTGACAGAAGAGTGTCGCTTGATGAGGCGCATGACCCATGGAGCATAAAACTTCAGACCAAAAAGGTCAGATCCAGAAGCAGCAAGTTGCCTGATGAAGAATTCTTGGGAATTGAAGCTGATGCCATTGAGGATGTAAAAGACCAAAGTCTTCATGGCTCCTTCAAGTTTAGCAGCTGATGAATGTCCTTTGATAGGCCATAGAGTTCGCCTGATGATGTGATATATGGTGCGAGGCAGATACTCAAGGTCATCAACAAAGAACTCTGTTGGATATTCAGCGTCAGATGGCAAGGGCTTCATCATGCTCAACATCTGGCTCATATTGGGTTCAGGCTTGTGGAAGATGCTCTCCAGTGCATTGCGGTGTAGTTGACAGTCAGGTTCATAGAGCTCTCCGGGAGTGGATAGGCCTGTAAGCTCGATGACATCAAGAGCTTTGGCTTCATGATGAACATTTCTGTTCATCCACTCAAGAACCCAGGTCTTGATATCTCTATTGTAGCCGCAAATGTGGAGGGTAGCATAGAATTGAAGCAAAAGTTCTTCATTCCAATGTTCTTTTTCAGTCACAAAGCTGAGCAGACCGGCATCACGAAAACAGTCAAGTGCTTCTTCTAAGAACGACAGTCCAGCAATGGCTTCAGTGTCGAGGCGCATATGAGGGAAAATGCGCCCTTGATCATACAGAACGCAGGAGTAATAGCTTCGCTGTTGATAGCTCTAGAAACGATCTGATGATATCATTGGCTTTGAGTAGGGGTTCTTGGCGCTGTCAAAGAAGGTATTGTGGATTTTGAAGCCATTTGCATTGAAGGACCCTGTAGAATTAGCAGTGCCTGGGAACCTTGGCAGTCTTGGCTTTGGTTTCTGGACCTGAGGCCTATGCTCAACATGATAATCAAATTGGGGTCCAGAGGCAGTAGGCGGAGGTACCAGAATGGGCCATCGGACAGTGGTTAGCTGACCATGATTGTATGCTTGCTCAATTGTATAGGGCCTTGGTGGCGGAACAGGAGCAGTGGCAGCAGCTGAGGCTTCAGGCTGCACAACAGGTGCTTCGGGAGCAGTTGCCTCATTGGCTTCAGGCACACTGGTTGGTTCAAGCTCCACATTAGCTTCAGCCATGACTACGTCATTGGCTTCACTTGCGTTGGTAGTGGCAGCTTCAGGATTTTCAACCTCCACTTGACGAGCTGGAGGGTCGGGCACTGGCACGTTCACATCAGGAACAACTTCTTCAATAACTGGGGGAGTAGGGACACATACGTCTTCTTGTCTTTCATCGGCTGATGCAGCCGGATTGTCTTCAGCAGCTTGGGCTTCAGACGCGGAGACATTCTCAGTTGGAGTGGCTTCAGGAAACACTTGACGTGCAACAGGTTGATGATGCACTTCTCCTTCTGGAACGCTCAAAAGAGGGACTTGAGGCTTTTGTCCTTTGCGAAGCCTGCGAAATGCTGGCAACGCCTTTGGAGATGGAGTTGGCTGGGCCTCAAAGTCTTCTTCTTCTTCATGCACGGGTGGTGTAACTTGTTGTTGTTGTTGGGGAGTACTTAGGGAGTCTTGTTGCTGTGGGTGATCAGCCCACGATGCATCCTGAGCAATTGGCGTCAGAGGACGACCAATGCTGATGAGTTCACTCTTCGTGAGAACAGGCGATGATACCATGTTGTGTTCGATCTGAGGAAGAACTTCATCATCTTCAACATTGTCATCTTGACCAATGTCTTCAGCAGCGGTGGGTTCAGCTGCTGGAATATCTTCAGCTTCATGAGCCTCTGTGGGAGCAGGCTCATGAACTATCATCCGTCTTTCTTGATGTTCAGACATAGGGCGAACCACTGAGATAGGTTCAACAACCAAGGGCTCTATGGGAGCAGCCCAATTCTTCTTGGTTTTGCGCTTCTTCTTGGAGGGAGCGGCATCAGAGGCTTCAGTATTCTTTCTCTTTCTGGCTTCAGCCTCGGCAGCCCTCGTCTTCTTCTGTTCTGAAGCGGTAGTCGTGACCGTTGGCTTCGAGCCAGTCATGCTGCTTGGGAAGATAATGCGAGGTGCTTCTTGACTTGAAGGCGCAGGTTGGGCAGTAGAGAGCTTCTTCTTCTTTGCAGCCATCCTGGGGTCAATGCCAGGACGGCCAAGAGACTTGCGCTTCTCAACCTCATTGTAGGCAAGCACACACTTGTCAGCCAAACTCTTCATATGCTCGCGAGAGCCTTGGGCTTCTTGGTGCTTCTTGAGAAAGGCTTCTTTAAGCTCATGCAGCATGACCTTGAAGTTTCTGACATCTTGCACACTGAGCTTCGCCACATGCTTCTTGAACTGAGCCTTCTTATAATCAATTTTGTTTTTTAGCTCAACGATGCGCTGAGCGAGAGCTAGCTCAGAAGCAATGGCGCCACTAAAGGAGACGCTGAGGCCAATGGGAAGCTGCAGATCTTCAAAGCTGAGATTTGGTGTGTCAAACCACTCATCAATGAAGTTATGGATGATTGCCACATCAAAGAGAGGCAGGTTGTTGAAGATCTCTGCTTCTTCCTTGCTCTTGATCAGTTGCTCAAGGGCATCATCTGCAAGATCTTCATCGCTTTTGTCTAACAGTTTTTGAGTATGTTCCATAGCCTTTTGTTGTTCAGTTGCAATTTTAGCAAGTGTTTTGTAGCTAGGTTTGGATTCACAATCAGAGTCATCTTCACTTGATGTTTGAAAGTAAGCATCACATGATTTTACCTTGGCACCACGTGCCATGAAGCAGTAGGTGGGAGTAGGATCGTCTTCGTCATCAGCTTCAGCGTTGGTGTGGAAGTCATTGTCTTCAGTGTTGAATATGGACTTGGCAACATAGGCCATGGCTAGAGCCAGACTTGCAACGCCAGGGTCGGACTCCTCTCCAGACTCCACCTCTGCCTACTCAGAAGCGGACTCCTCCTCTGAATCCATTTCCTTGCAAACAAAGGCACGAGCCTTGCCAAATGAGCTCTTCTTGTGTGATGAAGACTTGGAAGAAGACTTGGAAGAAGACTTAGAAGAAGACTTTGAGGATTTCTTCTTCTTCTTGTCATCAGAATCATATTCCTTGCTCTTCTTCTTCTTCTTCTCATTGTCCCACTGTGGACACTCAGATATGTAGTGACCAGGTTTCTTGCACTTGTGGCAGGTTCTCTTCTTGTGGTCATGGGTGGAAGCTTCATCATTCCTTGAGCTGGATCATGAAGACTTTCTGAAGCCTTTCTTCTTAGTGAATTTCTGGAACTTCTTCACAAGCATAGCAAGTTCCTTTCCAATGTCTTCAGGATCATCAAAACTGCAGTCAGATTCTTCTTCAGATGAGGAAACAACTTTTTCCTTTAATGCACGAGTTCGGCCATAGTTGGGACCATAGATATCTCTTTTCTGAGAAAGCTGGAACTCATGTGTGTTGAGCCTCTCAAGTATATCAGATGGATCGAGTGTCTTGAAGTCAGGACGTTCTTGTATCATGAGGGAAAGGGTGTCAAAGGAGCTATCAAGTGATCTCAGTAGTGTCTTGACGATTTCATGCTTGGTAATCTCAGTTGCGCCAAGAGCTTGAAGCTCATTTGTGATGTCAGTGAGGCGATTGAATGTGAGCTGGACATTTTCATTGTCGTTTCTCTTGAAGCGGTTGAAGAGGTTGCAAAGAACACTGATCCTTTGATCTCTCTGGGTTGAGACGCCTTCGCTGACCTTGGATAGCCAGTCCCAGACTAGCTTCGACGTTTCCAGAGCACTCACGCGGCCATACTGTCCTTTGGTCAGATTTCCACAGATAATGTTCTTGGCAGTAGAGTCTAGTTGAATGAACTTCTTGACATCAGCAGGGGTGACACCTTCACCAGTTTTGGGAACGCCGTTCTTGACGACATACCAGAGGTCGACATCAATGACTTCAAGGTGCATACGCATCTTATTCTTCCAGTAGGGATATTCAGTTCCATCGAAAACGGGCCAAGCAGCGGAGACTTTGATTATCCCTGCAGTCAACATAGCTGAAACTCCAGGTGGTTAAACCGAATCACACAGAACAAGGGAGTACCTCGCTCTGATACCAATTGAAAGTGCTAGTATCGACTAGAGGGGGGGGGGTGAATAGGCGATTTTCATGAAAGTCTTCAAAACTTGGAAGTTTCAAAGACAAACAATAGAAATGACCTAGTCGATATGCAGCGGAAGATAAACTACCATAAGCAAACCATAGTCAAGTATGCAATGATGTGAAAGTACATGACTAATAGCAGCTAAGTAGTAAGGATCAGGATGGAAGATAGTATGAAGCCAATCAACAGTAGTAGTCAAGCAATGAAGTCAAATAGATACAAGGATAGGCAATGACTTCACGAAGACAAACTTAAGTAAAGGAAGGAAGAGGATAGAACCAGTCACTTGTTGAAGACACATGATTTGTTGGACCAGTTCCAGTTGTTGTGACAACTGTACGTCTGGTTAGGGAGGCTGAGATTCAACTCAGAAGACCGCGTCTTCACCTTATTCCCCTTGAGCTAAGGACACACAGCCCTCGCCCAATCACTCTGGTAAGTCTTCAAGGTAGACTTCCAAACCTTCACAGACTTCGTTCACCGGCAATCCACAATGACTCTTGGATGCTCAGAATGCGATACCTAACCGGTTGGAGGATACACAGTCCTCAAGTGTAATAAGTCTTCAGGTCACACAGACAGAAAGACTTCAGTGATGCCTAACACTCTTTGGCTCTGGGTGTTTGGGCTTGGTCCTCGCAATGATTTCTCTCTCTCTCAAAGGCTTCGAGGTGGGTTGCTCTCAAACGACAAAAGTCGTGCACTAACTCTGAGCAGCCACCAATTTATGGTGTAGGGGGTGGGCTATTTATAGCCACTGGGTAACCCGACCTGATATGTCCGAAATGACCCTGGGTGACTAAGGAATTGACATGTGTTCCAACGGTCAGATTTCAAACACACACGACAACTTTACTTGGGCTACAAGCAAAGCTGACTATCCAGCTCAGGATAAGATTTGCTCTCATTGTCTTCGCTCGAAGACATGGGATTTGGGTTGAGCATCACTTCAGTCATTCTGACTTAGTTCACTTGGACCCCACTTAACAGTACGGTGGTTCCTATGACTCAACAAAGAAGAAAAGGAAACAACGAAACAACACAGTCTTCGCGCTCCATAGTCTTCACTCAATGTCTTCTCATGTCATAGTCTTCAATATGAATATCTTCACATACCACCATTGTCTTCAATGGCTTCATACATTTTTAGGGGTCATCTCCGGTAGGTAAACCGAATCAATGAGGGACACTACCTGCGTTATCCTGCAATTCTCACAAACGCATTAGTCCCTCAACCAACTTTGTCGTCAATACTCCAAAACCAACTAGGGGTGGCACTAGATGCACTTACAATCTCCCCCTTTTTGGTGATTGATGACAAACTGGTTGAAGTTTTCAATGGGGATAAAGTATGTGAAATTGTAAAGGATAGGGTATTGTCTTCATAAGTAGCAAGGGCTCCCCCTGAAGACGTGCATATAAGTAATTTGCTTTTGGAATGCAAATGCACATGGCAGGTTGTACTTGTGGAGATCCACTTCAACTTATGAAGATACTTCATCATGCATGAGATGATATAGCAAATAGAATGACATGCATAATGAAAAATGGACGTCTACAGAATGATCTAAGTGCGGAAGTTATCATCGCATCACAGTAAAGCAAATAAGTAGTAGATGACCATCGAGTTTAAGTGTTACAACTCAAAGAACCAAATGTTTCAAAAGCGAGAGTTGTAAACACGAGGCAAAATATAAAGCAACCGCCCATATGAACCCGCTTGAAGACTATCAAACTCATATGCTTCTCCCCCTTTTGTCAGTAAGGACCAAAAAGGTTTGAAGACATAGAGCATCTACTCGTCCTCATGAGTAGGTGAAGCAGCAGGGTTGTCGTTGTTGCTTGGCGGTGCAGACGTACTTGGTGCAGTGTCGATGCGTGCAGAAGTAGGAGGCGGTGAAGTAGCATCATCTTCATCATCGATCACTCTTGCATTCACAGTTGCCGCAGAGGAAGAATAGTCAAAGTCTTCAAGTGATGGAGTTCGACGTAGGACAACAGTCCGTGGAGGAGTGGAGTCAAACTTGAATCTTTCAGTGAAGCCATCGTCTTGAAGATCTGCTTCAGCACTGAGCAGCGTTAAACTCTTCCATGATCACCGGCAAGTCTCATGAGAAACAAATGCATTCTTGGTGGCAAGATTTCGAATACGATTGACGTCCACCAAGAGGCTTTGCATCTGTCTCTTGAGCCAATAGTGATGCTTATCTTGTTTCTGATGAAGTGCCACAAGAAGTTCTCGGTCATTTAGAACACGAGAGCGCTTCTTAGGCCTTTGGGCAATGGTGCTTTCAGTGGCTTCAGTTTGTGCATGATGAGGCAGACGAGTATTTCCAGCCATTGGATAGATACGTGATACTACTTGAATGCCTTCCATGGACTGAGTGAAGCTTTGGTGATCAGCATTTTGAAGACAAAGAGGCTCCTTGGCAGGCTCAGGGTATATAGCTTCAACTGACATATCAACCTCTGGTAGAAAGATCAGATGATTGCGAGTAGAGGGCTGATAGTTGACAGAAGAGTGTCGCTTGATGAGGCGCATGACCCATGGAGCATAAAACTTCAGACCAAAAAGGTCAGATCCAGAAGCAGCAAGTTGCCTGATGAAGAATTCTTGGGAATTGAAGCTGATGCCATTGAGGATGTAAAAGACCAAAGTCTTCATGGCTCCTTCAAGTTTAGCAGCTGATGAATGTCCTTTGATAGGCCATAGAGTTCGCTTGATGATGTGATATATGGTGCGAGGCAGATACTCAAGGTCATCAACAAAGAACTTCGTTGGATATTCAGCGTCAGATGGCAAGGGCTTCATCATGCTCAACATGTGGCTCATATTGGGTTCAGGCTTGTGGAAGATGCTCTCTAGTGCATTGCGGTGTAGTTGACAGTCAGGTTCATAGAGCTCTCCGGGAGTGGATAGGCCTGTAAGCTCGATGACATCAATAGCTTTGGCTTCATGATGAACATTTCCGGTCATCCACTCAAGAACCCAGGTCTTGATATCTCTATTGTAGCCGCGAATGTGGAGGGTAGCATAGAATTGAAGCAAATGTTCTTCATTCCAATGTTCTTTGTCAGTCACAAAGTTGAGCAGACCGGCATCACGAAAACAGTCAAGTGCTTCTTCTAAGCACGGCAGTCCATCAATGGCTTCAGTGTCGAGGCGCATATAAGGGAAAATGCGCCCTTGATCATACAGAACACAGGAGTAATAGCTTCGCTGTTGATAGCTCCAGAAACGATCTGATGATATCATTGGCTTTGAGTAGGGGTTCTTGGCGCTGTCAAAGAAGGTATTTTGGCTTTTGAAGCCATTTGCATTGAAGCACCCTGTAGAATTAGCAGTGCCTGGGAACCTTGGTAGTCTTGGCTTTGGTTTCTGGACCTGAGGCCTATGCTCAACATGATAATCAAATTGAGGTCCAGAGGCAGTAGGCGGAGGTACCAGAATGGGCCATCGGACAGTGGTTAGCTGACCCTGATTGTATGCTTGCTCAATTGTATAGGGCCTTGGTGGCGGAACAGGAGCAGTGGCAGCAACTGAGGCTTCAGGCTGCACAACAGGTGCTTCGGGAGCAGTTGCCTCATTGGCTTCAAGCACACTGGTTGGTTCAAGCTCCACATTAGCTTAAGCCATGACTACGTCATTGGCTTCACTTGCGTTGGTAGTGGCAGCTTCAGGATTTTCAACCTCCACTTGACGAGCTGGAGGGTCGGGCACTGGCACGTTCACATCAGGAACAACTTCTTCAATAACTGGGGAAGTAGGGACACATACGTCTTCTTGTCTTTCATCGGCTGATGCAGCCGGATTGTCTTCAGCAGCTTGGGCTTCAGACGCGGAGACATTCTCAGTTGGAGTGGCTTCAGGAAACACTTAACGTGCAACAGGTTGATGATGCACTTCTCCTTCTGGAATGCTCGAAAGAGGGACTTGAGGCTTTTGTCCTTTGTGAAGCCTGCGAAATGCTGGCAACGCCTTTGGAGATGGAGTTGGTTGGGCCTCAAAGTCTTCTTCTTCTTCATGCACGGGTGGTGTAACTTGGTGTTGTTGTTGGGGAGTACTTAGGGAGTCTTGTTGCTGTGGGTGATCAGCCCACGATGCATCCTGAGCAATTGGCGTCAGAGGACGACCAATGCCGATGAGTTCGCTGTTCGTGAGAACATGCGATGATACCACGTTGTCTTCGATCTGAGGAAGAACTTCATCATCTTCAACATTGTCATCTTGACCAATGTCTTCAGCAGCGGTGGGTTCAGCTGCTGGAATATCTTCAGCTTCATGAGCCTCTGTGCGAGCAGTCTCATGAACTATCATCCATCTTTCTTGATGTTCAGACGCAGGGCGAACCACTGAGATAGGTTCAACAACCAAGGGCTCTGTGGGAGCAGCCCAATTCTTCTTGGTTTTGCGCTTCTTCTTTGAGGGAGCGACATCAGAAGCTTCAGTATTCTTTCTTTTTCTGGCTTCAACCTCGGCAGCCCTCGTCTTCTTCTGTTCTGAAGCGGTAGTCGTGACCTTTGGCTTCGAGCCAGTCATGCTGCTTGGGAAGATAATGCGAGGTGCTTCTTGACTTAAAGGTGCAGGTTGAAGCCACACCATATTTTCAAATCTAGTCCAGTGGGCAGATTTGCACTACAACCTATTTAAATATTTCTTTAAAACTTCCACCAAAATTTTGGGATGTCAATATGAGTATGTTGATCAACTTTTTGCAAAAACCCAGTGTTGTCCTTTGAAAAATTTGAGTGAATCAACCTCTTTTCCATTCTGGTCCAACTTGATGATTTGTACAACAACTATATTTTAGATTGCTCCTTTATCCATGATTTCTTTTCCTACCTATAGTCCTCCCTGCTAAACCCCTAAGTCTAGGAGCATGCACCCATTGGATCATTTTTGGTTCATAAAGCAATGCCATTTACCTTCTGTCCAGAATTGAAGTTTTGCAAAACTTGCACTAGCAAGTTTGAGCTTTGGGAAAACTAACCTCACCACCCTCTTATTCATCTAAAGAGACCCCACTCTGGAAGTTTTGGCCACCCCAAGAAATGCCTAGGTGCCTGTGGCATTTTGTCAAACACCTTGTGAGCATGGACAGATTTGGCATGAGTTTTTGTTTGCATTATGAACTTGATCCCCTGACTAGACCAGCATGTCCAATGGTTTTGCCCTAGCCTATAACCCCACCCTGCTAACCCTCTTGTGGTTTAGAGCCCCCTAGCTTGCAATAGCATTTCGTCGAGCATGTTCCGTGCGTGCTCTGGGTGCGAGCAGAGCACACGTTTTACACGTGCCGCGCCCGAGCCGACATGTCGCGCCCCTGGGTTTTGCCCTCACCACAGAGCCGCGCCACGCACTCTCCCTCTCACCGCAACACGCCAAGCAGCCCTGGTGCCCTGCAGCACCGCCGTCAGAGCCCTTGGCGGCACGCCGGCGTCCGCAGCGTGTTTCTGCCAGGTCGGTGCCGCCCAAGCCTCAGCTGCTCGCCACCTGCCCCTGGAACAACTCAGCCTCATCCTCTCGCGTGTTCTCTAGCTCTCGTCGCCGCCATGGCACCCTGCCGCTACAGGGAGGTGGATCGCCGGCAAACTTATCCACGGTCGCCGCAAACCGACCTCGTTGCACTATAAAAAGAGGCCCCCGAGCATGTTCCGTTCGCGAGGCAGCCTCAGCATGCTCCCCTAGTTCTTCCGTGGCAGCCAATCGACCCGGGGAGGTCTTCTTCCCCACCTCCGGCAACTGCAGCCGCCGCCACTGCCTCGGCCATTCCGGCGCCACCAAAGCCTCCCCCTCTCCACTCTCTCCACCAGGAACTCCCTCTCCCCCTAGTGAACCCATCCCCTACTTGATTTTGATCGGGACTTGCCGCGGGAGAAAAATCACTTTGCCCGACAGCCACCGTCCGATGCGAAGCTCGCCGCCGGCAGCTCCGTCCACCCCAGAGACCGTAGTGACTACCGGAGTGACCGCCTCGACCCCCTGAGCCCGCGGGTGACCTCCGTTTCCCGAACGGTGCCACCGTTCGCCGGCGAGCATCGCCGGAGTCCCGCCTCCGCTCGGGGCAGAGGAAGAGGAGGGAGGTCGACTAGTCAAACCTGACCAGTGGGTCCCCCGGGCCCACTGTCAGTGACTCACGCGCCATCCACGCTGGAGTAAATGGAAGCGTAAATCCAAAATACGCTTTCGACGTGTACGTATTTTCGAACCGTTTTCTTTTTTCTGTTTTATTTTTAAAAACAGATTTTTGACCAGAACTTTGACTGTCTATAACTTTTTAAATATAACTCCAAATGAATTGATTCTTTTTCCTACCTCTCCCAAATGTTGTCTAGTTTATTTTAAGATTTATTTCAAAAAAATTCAGACAACTTTTTGGTACTGTTTTTGAAACTTTATATTGATTCAAAAATATTTTAAATAGGATTTTTGGAGAGAGGAGAAAGCTTTCAAAAGTTTTGGAGTGCACCCTGCCTCTCCACACCTTGAAGGCAAGCATTCTGAACCCTGGCATAATATTTTTGATGTGTTAGTTGACACATTCATAACACCACCGTATTTCGTAGAACCTGTTTTTTCATGTGATATGATCATTTGCATGGATGCATATTAGTGATTTCCTTGCTGGTGGAAATGAATATACTTGAGATGGTAATCATCCTCATGTGCCTTGCATGCATGCCGGAAAGGAATCCGGGAAAACCTCTGCCTTGGGTAGGCGTGAGCTTGTCGCCGGTCTCCGTCGGGATGGTTATGTCCGGTATGGCATAGTAAGGTGTAATGAGCGGTGATTCTGTCGGTTGAAATATATTTGTTATACATGTCATACAGGGAAATTATTAACCTCTTGAGTCGACCGTAGATCGAGTCTTGTTCCAGTAACCCCCACACTTGTTTCGTGCTACCACTTGTCCCTGCCACAGGTAGGGTACGGTTCAGTAATTTGTCAACCCCTTTCTAGCACACACCGTACAGAGGGGCCGGGATGAGGGTACCAAGGCCATGGATTAAAGCCAGTCATCCGGTCAGGGGGCATGGGTGTTTCGGTTGTAGCCGAGGGGGTAGCTTCCCCAGTTTTGCGCGCGGTATAAATTTTGTGATCCCATGCTAATCGAGGTTGTAGCCTCCCCACTTCGAGTTTTGCTTAACGAGTGTCGTGGGTGATTCCAGACACCGGTAAGTTAAGCTGGTGTGTGCAAGTCAGGTGCGTTTTCATTTAAAAGACAGTAGATGGAATTAGTCCCGATGGACTAAAGGAATCCGTTACTCGTGGGTAAAGAGTACACCCTCTGCAGAGATATTAAACCTATTCGAATAGCCGTGTCCATGGTTAAGGACTACAGTCTGGGATGGGTCAAGTGTCGATCTTAGTGTCGGTCTTCGGAGGAGAAACCGTTAAAACAATATTTGGATCATGACTTGTGCTGATTATGATGATTTTGATTATTATTATGGACTAACCCATTATATTATTTGAATTATTGAGTACCCCTGGGACGGTTCTACCCCTTGGATATTCATTGTGATTATTTGTTTTATAAGCCCTTTATGCGGTGTCGCTGAGACGCCCGACTGTGGCATTGCTTGTTATTTATTTACTTATAAGCCCTTTATGCGGTGTCGCTGAGACGCCCGACTGTGGCATTGCTTGTTATTTATTTACTTTATAAGCCCTTTATGCAGTGTCGCTGAGACGCCCGACTGTGGCATTGCTTGTTATTTATTTACTTTATAAGCCCTTTATGTGGTGTTGCTGAGACGCCCGACTGTGGCATTGCTTGTTATTTATTTACTTTATAAGCCCTTTATGCGGTGTCGCTGAGACGTCCGACTATGGCATTGCTTGTTATTTATTTACTTTATAAGCCCTTTATGTGGTGTCGCTGAGACGCCCGACTGTGGCATTGCTTGTTGTTTATTTACTTTATAAGCCCTTTACGTGGTGTCGCACAGACGCCCGACTGCGGCATTTTATTTCCACTCCATTATTGCTCATTCATGCTGCATGTAAATAACCTGTTTGCATGCATAAGAGATTTTATTTATGACTGACGATGTGATCATAGAATATTTCAGTGCATGATTATCATTCATATTATCCCAATGTTCATAATGTTTGCGAGTACATTCAAAGTACTCACTGGCTTGTCCCTGGCTATTGTCTTGGGCAGATTTCTTGCACGGAGAGGAGCGACGCGATGACAACCCCGGAACCTAAGCAGTGGTGGTAGCAGCCTCGCGAAGATAGGAGTTACCTGGTCAGCTGTTCTTGTGGGAAATGGAGTCCCATAGACACTGATGATTCACAAACCGCTTCCACCATCAACCACTAGAAATCATTTGTTGTACGCGCAGGCCAGAATGGTCTTGTACTACATATTTTGCATTTTTGCTTGGAAATTCTGTATCAAGTCAGTGTCTCATCAGCTAACAGTAATCCTGGGGCTGGTGAGCACAACGGCCATTTTCTGGAAATTAATACCCGGAAAACCGGTCGTGACAAACTTGGTATCAGAGCCAGGCTGACCATTGGCTAATCCTATCTTAGCCAGGTCGAAAAACTTAGGAAAACCAACCCACCAGACCTTAACCAAACCCCAGCCAAGCTTCTCGTGCAAGATAGCCACACAGTGACCCGACACTTCTGGCAGTCGGTGCCCAACCTATCAACCTAGCCTGTCAGTCACGCACCAGTGACCAGCACCCAAGATGTCTCACTCGCAAGCGTGCGAAGGAAGACTCCGTCCCCTTTTCCTATAAAAAGGGCACGCTAGCCCCAACCCAGCACAGCACAACCTCTACCCCAAACCGAGCCATAATGCCTGGCCCCGCCGTGCACAATGAGACCACAACAACCAACCTTGGAGGTTTTGTGACCATACTCGCAAACCTCACCCGTCGTGCCTATGCGTTAGAAGAGCCCCCAGAATATGTTGTGTACCAAGGACCCATGAGCGGTGAGGACCGTCAATTCTGGGCCACTGTGCACATCTACGGTAGGAGTCTGTCGCCAGAACGCCTCTACAGGTTCACCAGAAGGACAACTTCCTTTGAGCTACAAGCCATCCAGCTAGCTGCTCGAGAAGCTATAGTTCAACTCTGGCACTTGTCGCCCAGAGTTAACTGTCACTCCTTCTACTACTACCCCAGACGTGAAGGGTATGGTATACCACCCCAAGTTGCCAATGGAGATCACGAGACGGGTCCTGCATTGTTGCACCTAGTACGCTATGTAGGTGCACTAGAGGCACTGTTCGATCAAATCACCATTGATCTGATCGCAGCTCGTGGAGAGCTGGTTCGCCGAGCCCCAGCAAGCAGGGAAGATGAGACCGACGTCAACAACCCAGTCGTGTTGTTCGGACACCCGGTCGAGACCCTGAGGTCAGCCCCAGCCATCAACCAAAGTGCTTTGATGACCCCAGAAGTGCTTCGTCGCCTTTTGGGAACCCACTCCAACGGGATTGTGGCCAACAATCCCCGCGATGGTCATCATCGCCACCCTGACCCTGCAACCCCTCAACCCCCTCCAGCTAATCCAGATAGTGAGACCCGAGGAGAAGCCTCGACATCCACAAGGCACGCCCGCTTGGATATAAACGAGGTAGACTAAGTCACTCGAGTAGTGTCGAGTCCCAGTGTATCCTCGCTTTGTAATCGTGTGACCTTGTAAATAAACGCAGCCTGTCGTCGTGCCTCTGTTATTTAAATAGTAACCTTGCAAGGATATATCAACCTGCAGTTACATTTTATTCTGGGCACAACTACCAAAACCTCCTCGACGACCCCCACAGTGATACGTCACTTTAGTGAGATGTGTGTATCTATGGCTTTGACCCCGAACCTTGGAGCTGAACTGGCAAATTCATTACCTTTCACCATGGTAAAATGACCCAGCTCCAGTGCTATAAAAAGGCCACCTCGTGACCTTGCCAAGCACCCCTCACCTTGTGCACCCTCCTCACAACCATTTCCTGCCATGCCGAGCCCTAGTATTTATCTGAGAACCCCAGATGCAACCCCAGGTAGCTTTGTCAAAATATTGTGGGATTTTACCTGCAGTACCATGGGTTCTACCCAGCCACCCCAGTACGAGCTGTTCAAATTGAGAATCACCCGGTCCACCTCGAGATATTGGGCAGCAGTACACATCCCTCCCGTAGACTCAAACCAAGACCCAACAAAGGTCTCCTTCATGGGAAAATCTATGCTGACCCCGCATATGGCCATAGAAGCTGCTGTGTATGAAGCGCTTGCTCGTCTTCGATTCGCGGTACCCTATGCCAGCGAACGAGGGTATTATTACTTTCCAATCCGTGCAGCACCCGGAGAAGTAACATCCTTTCCCGGAGGACGAATTGAGAGAGACCCAGTACTGGCCAATCTTGTCCAGTACGTCATCGCTCAAGAACGTTTAACCCAACGTGTGATGGGTTATCTCCAGAGCCTCACAGATTTAAATCCTCAAATCGCCATCGGCAGATCACTGAGGCCCGACCAGGAGAGACGCATTCATCGACTGGTCAATCCACTTCCCCCGATAGAAGAGGAGTGTGTCCCAGTACCAGAGACGTTTTATCGGGACCCCGTCCAGTTACCGTTTGCATTATAGACGTCGCTGCTGTGTTTATTATTGCAACATTTATTTATAAGTTATAACTTATGTGTGGTACCCCGAGTTTGTGCGACGAGTAAATCATGTAGTTTCTATTAATGTGAGTAGTTCTGTTGCGGTTTTACTCTAATATATTACTGTTTCCTCTCGCGAAAAATCCTGGAGTGAGATTTCTTTTCCCTGAGCTGCTGCATCACACACCTTCTCATGACGTGGATTATTTTATTTCACACAGCACCACGGCAGCAGACTCACAACCGCTCGAACACATACCCTGCTTGCAAAAAACACGTAACCGTGGAGTATTTGTTTTTCAAAACAACTCCTAACAAATCTCGAGGATGAGATTTTTTCTTAAGGGGGGTAGTGTTATGACACCCCAAAATTTTTAACCTTGTTTTATTAATTAAAATTTGGCCAGGAACTTAAACTTTTGTTTTCTGGATTTTCTTTTGATTTCAGAACCATTCTTCCCTTTATTTTTATGGAGTTTTTACCTCAAGTGAAAAACTTCCCAATTTTATTGGACTCTCTTACCCTCTCAAATAAAACAATTCTTTTATCAGTAGGAATATTTATATAATTATTTTTCCCCTGAGCTTTATTTCTCTAATTTGGTTTTTCATAAGTTTAGGGTCCCATTTGCACTGCAACCCTTTTATAAATTCATTAAAAAATCCCACCAAAATTTGGAGATGTCATGTGATGTTTTTAATCATTTTTATGCAAAAATATATTTCAATCTTTGGATATTTTGAGTTCCACCCCATATTTTCAAATCTGGTCTAGTGGGAAGATTTGCACTACAACCTATTTAAATATTTCTTTAAAACTTCCACCAAAATTTTGGGATGTCAATATGAGTATGTTGATCAACTTTTTGCAAAAGCCCAGTGTTGTCCTTTGAAAAATTTGAGTGAATCAACCTCTTTTCCATTCTGGTCCAACTTGATGATTTGTACAACAACTATATTTTAGATTGCTCCTTTATCCATGATTTCTTTTCCTACCTATAGTCCTCCCTGCTAAACCCCTAAGTCCAGGAGCATGCACCCATTGGATCATTTTTGGTTCATAAAGCAATGCCATTTACCTTCTGTCCAGAATTGAAGTTTTGCAGAACTTGCACTAGCAAGTTTGAGCTTTGGGCAAACTAACCTCACCACCCTCTTATTCATCTAAAGAGACCCCACTCTGGAAGTTTTGGCCACCCCAAGAAATGCCTAGGTGCCTGTGGCATTTTGTCAAACACCTTGTGAGCATGGACAGATTTGGCATGAGTTTTTGTTTGCATTATGAACTTGATCCCCTGACCAGACCAGCATGTCCAATGGTTTTGCCCTAGCCTATAACCCCACCCTGCTAACCCTCTTGTGGTTTAGAGCCCCCTAGCTTGCAATAGCATTTCGTCGAGCATGTTCCGTGCGTGCTCTGGGCGCGAGCAGAGCACACGTTTTACACGTGTCGCGCCCGAGCCGACACGTCGCGCCCCTGGTTTTTGCCCTCACCACAGAGCCGCGCCACGCACTGTCCCTCTCACCGCAACACGCCAAGCAGCCCTGGTGCCCTGCAGCACCACCGTCAGAGCCCTTGGCGGCACGCCGGCGTCCACAGCGCGTTTCTGCCAGGTCGGTGCCGCCCAAGCCTCAGGTGCTCGCCACCTGCCCCTGGAACAGCTCAGCCAAATCCTCTCGCGTGTCCTCTAGCTCTCGTCGCTGCCACGGCACCCTGCCGCTACAGGGAGGCGGTTCGCTGGCAAACTTATCCATGGCCGCCACAAACCGACCTCGTTGCACTATAAAAAGAGGCCCCCGAGCATGTTCCGTTCGCGAGGCAGCCTCAGCATGCTCCCCTAGTTCTTCCGTGGCAGCCAATCGACCCGGGGAGGTCTTCTTCCCCACCTCCGGCAACTCCAGCCGCCGCCACTGCCCCGGCCATTCCGACGCCACCAGAGCCTCCCCCTCTCCACTCTCTTCACCAGGAACTCCCTCTCCCCCTAGTGAATCCATCCCCTGCTCGATTTTGATCGGGACTTGCCGCGGGAGAAAAATCACTTTACCCGACGGCCACCATCCGATGCGAAGCTCGCCGCCGGCAGCTCCGTCCACCCCAGAGACCGTAGCGACTACCGGAGTGACCGCCTCGATCCCCTGAGCCCGCGGGTGACCTCCGTTTCCCAAACAGTGCTGCCGTTCACCGGCGAGCATCGCCGGAGTCCCGCCTCCTCTCGGGGCAGAGGAAGAGGAGGGAGGTCGACTAGTCAAACCTGACCAGTGGGTCCCCCGGGCCCACTACCAGTGACTCACGCGCCGTCCACGCTGGAGTAAGTGGAAGCATAAATCCAAAATACGCTTTCGACGTGTACGTATTTTCGAACCGTTTTCTTTTTTCTGTTTTATTTTTAAAAACAGATTTTTGACCAGAACTTTGACTGTCTATAACTTTTTAAATATAACTCCAAATGAATTGATTCTTTTTCCTACCTCTCCCAAATGTTGTCTAGTTTATTTTAAGATCTATTTGAAAAAAATTCAGACAACTTTTTGGTACTGTTTTTGAAACTTTATATTGATTCAAAAATATTTTAAATAGGATTTTTTGAGAGAGGAGAAAGCTTTCAAAAGTTTTGGAGTGAACCCTGCCTCTCCACACCTTGAAGGCAAGCATTCTGAACCCCGGCATAATATTTTTGATGTGTTAGTTGACACGTTCATAACACCACTGTATTTCAGAGAACTTGTTTTTTCATGTGATATGATCATTTGCATGGATGCATATTAGTGATTTCCTTGCTGGTGGAAATGAATATACTTGAGATGGTAATCATCCTCATGTGCCTTGCATGCATGCCGGAAAGGAATCCGGGAAAACCTCTGCCTTGGGTAGGCGTGAGCTTGTCGCCGGTCTCCGTCGGGACGGTTATGTCCAGTATGGCATAGTAAGGTGTAATGAGCGGTGATTCTGTCGGTTGAAATATATTTGTTATACATGTCATACAGGGAAATTATTAACCTCTTGAGTCGACCGTAGATCGAGTCTTGTTCCAGTAACCCCCACACTTGTTTCGTGCTACCACTTGTCCCTGCCACAGGTAGGGTACGGTTCAGTAATTTGTCAACCCCTTTCTAGCACACACCGTACAGAGGGGCCGTGATGAGGGTACCAAGGCCATGGATTAAAGCCAGTCATCCGGTCAGGGGGCATGGGTGTTCCAGTTGTTACCGGGGGGGTAGCTTCCCCAGTTTTGCGCGTGGTATAAATTTTGTGATCCCATGCTAATCGAGGTTGTAGCCTCCCCACTTAGAGTTTTGCTTAACGAGTGTCGTGGGTGATTCCAGACACCGGTAAGTTAAGCTGGTGTGTGCAAGTCAGGTGCGTTTTCATTTAAAAGACCGTAGATGGAATTAGTCCCGATGGACTAAAGGAATCCGTTACTCATGGGTAAAGAGTACACCCTCTGCAGAGATATTAAACCTATTCGAATAGCCGTGTCCATGGTTAAGGACTACAGTCTGGGATGGGTCAAGTGTCGATCTTTGCATTTTTGCTTGGAAATTCTGTACTACATATTTTGTTGTACTCACAGGCCAGAATGGTCTTGTACTACATATCTTGCATTTTTGCTTGGAAATTCTGTATCAAGTTAGTGTCTCATTAGCTAACAGTAATCCTGGGGCTGCTGAGCACAACGGCCATTTTCTGGAAATTAATACCCGGAAAACCGGTCGTGACAAAACCCAACACCCTCTTTCCTAGGGTTTCAGTTCAGAATCTGTTTCTTGAGGACATGGCACAAAGTTTGATGCCCTTTGAGGCTTTTGTACATGCCATTCTCAAGCAATGTCTTCAACCAAGCATTCTCATCAGCA
Organism: Triticum aestivum; assembly: GCF_018294505.1. Lineage (NCBI taxonomy): Eukaryota > Viridiplantae > Streptophyta > Magnoliopsida > Poales > Poaceae > Triticum > Triticum aestivum. Next base: position 547,121,005 of record NC_057798.1, on the reverse strand, counting down.
ATAGTAGTGGCATCCTCAGTAGAGGGGTTAGTTACCACATCAGCAGTTGAAGATATTGCAACATTAGAGGCAGTAGAACATTCAGCAACAGAGACAACATTATCGTGCTCAAGACACTTTAAGCATGGTGGAACAAATTCTAGTTGAGCGGTTATGATCTGTTGGGCGAGTAGTGAATCGTTCTCCTTTTGAAGATCTTCATGATACGCTCTCAGTTTCTCTAGATCCTGCTTCCTTTGAAGATAATCGTAGGAAAGCTTTTCACGAGAGGCTGAGATAGTTTCATGACGACTTTCAAGATCTTCGTACTTAACGTCAAGACTTTTAATGTCTTCGATTAAGGACTGAGTTTGATTCATTTCCGCGTCCAACAGGTCATCACTTTTGTCTAACAGCTTTTGAATATGTTCCATAGCAGTTTGTTGCTCAGTTGCAATTTTAGCGAGTGTCTTATAGCTAGGTTTGGATTCACATTTAGAGTCATCTTCACTAGAGGTTTGGAAGTAAGCATCGCGTGAAGTTACCTTGGCACCACGTGCCATGAAGCAGTAGGTAGGAGCAGAGTCATCGTCATCATCCTCATCAGCTTTGGCTTCAACACTGCGACCATTGTCTTCAGTGTTGAAGATAGACTTGGCGACGAACGCTGACGCCAGAGCCAGGCTTGCCACGCCTGAATCAGACTCCTCCTGAGACTCCACCTCCGCCTCCTCAGAAGCAGACTCCTCCTCTGAATCCATTTCCTTGCCAATAAATGCACGAGCCATGCTAGATGAGGTCATCTTGTGAGATGAAGACTTTGACAAACACTTTGAAGAAGATTTTTAAGATTTCTTCTTCTTCTTCTTGTCATCAGAATCATATTCCTTGCTCTTCTTCTTCTTATTCTTCTTCTTCTTCTTCGATTCCTTATCCCACTGAGGACACTCAGATATGTAGTGGTTTGTCTTCTTGCATTTGTGTCAAGTCCTCTTCTGGTAGTCACGTGATGAAGCCTCGTCGTTCTTGGAGCTAGATCTTGAAGACTTGCTGAATCGATTCTTCTTGCAGAACTTTTGGAACTTCCTCACGAGCATTGCAAGCTCTTTTCCAAGCTCTTCCCTGATGAGGAAACAACCTTTGCCTTCAGCGCACGGGTTCGGCCATAGTTGGGACAATAATATCACGCTTCTCAGATAGCTGGAACTCATGTGTTGAGCCTCTCGAGTATGTCAGACGGATCAAGATCTTTGAAGTCAGGACGTTCTTGAATCATCAGGGCTAAGGTGTGAAACAGGTTGTCAAGTGATCTCAGAAGCTTCTTCACAATCTCATGCTTGGTGATCTCAGTGGCGCCGAGAGCACGTAGCTCATTGGTGATATCAGTCAAGCGATCGAACGTGAGCTGGACATTTTCATTGTCGTTTCTCTTGAAGTGGTTGAAGAGATTGCGAAGAACATCGATTCTTGAGTCTCTCTGAGTTGAGACGCCTTCATTGACCTTGGACAGCCAGTCCTAGACCAGCTTTACAGTTTTTAGTGCACTCACACGGCCATATTGCCCTTTTGTCAGATGACCACAGATGATGTTCTTGGCAGTTGAGTCCAATTGAGCAAATCTCTTGACATCAGCAGCGGTGACGGCTTCACCAACTTTGGGAACGCCAGTCTTGACGACATACCAGAGATCAACATCAATGGCTTCAAGATGCATGCGCATCTTGTTCTTTCGGTAGGGGTAGTCAGTGCCATCAAAGACAGAGCATGCAGCGGAGACCTTGATTATCCCAGCAGTCGACATAGCTAAAACTCCAGGTGGTTAAACCAAATCACACAGAACAAGGGAGTACCTTGCTCTGATACCAATTGAAAGTGCTAGTTATTGACTAGAGGGGGGTGAATAGGCGATTTTTATGGAAGTCTTCAAAACACGGTGGCTTTGTAGACAAACAGGTAAACTGATCCTATATAGTAAGCAGCGGAATGAAAGCTACACTAGGCAAGCATAAGTCTAACATACAACATAATGAAGGCACGATGCCTAATTGCAACTAGGTAGACATGATTAGAAAGGTAGATAGTACGAAGCTAAACAGACAATAGTCTTCACAGTGTGTAGTCAAACAGATTAGATAGGCAAGCAATGACTTCACGAAGACAACTGTAAAGTAAAGAGAGTAGAGGATAGAACTAGTAGATTGACAAAGACAAGGATTTGGTAGACCAATTCCAGTTGTTGTGACAACTGTACGCCTGGTTAGGGAGGCTGAGATTTAACTCAGAAGACCGTGTCTTCACCTTATTCCCCTTGAGCTAAGGACACCCAGTCCTCGCCCAATCACTCTGGTAAGTCTTCGAGGTAGACTTCCAAACCTTCACAGACTTCGTTCATCGGCAATCCACAATGACTCTTGGATGCTCAGAATGCGACGCCTAACCGACTGAAGGATTCACAGTCCTCAAGTGTAACAAGTCTTTAGATCACGCGGACAGAAAGACTTCAGTGATGCCTAACACTCTTTGGCTCTGGGTGTTTTGGGATTTGTCCTTGCAAGGATTTCTCTCTCAAATGCTTCGGAGGAGGGTTGCTCTCAAACGACAAAAGTTGTGCACTAACTCTAAGCAGCCACCAATTTATGGTGTAGGGGACGGGCTATTTATAGCCAGGAGGCAACTCGATCTGATATGTCCAAAATGACCCTGGGTCACTAAGGAACTGACACTTGTCCAACAATCAGATTTCAAACACACGCGGCAGCTTGGCTTGGGCTACAAGCAAATCTGACTCATCCAGCTCTGGATAAGATTTGCTCTCATTGTCTTCGCTCGAAGACATAGGATTTTGTTGAGCATCACTTTAGTCACTCTGACTTTGTTCACTTGGACCCCACTTAACAGTACAGTGGTTCCTATGACTCAATAACAAGAAAAGGAAACTACAAAACAACTATGTCTTCCCACTCCATATTATACGAGTGAATAGCTTCACGCGTCATAATCTTCGTCATGAATGTCTTCATGAACCACCATTGTCTTCAATATCTCCACACATTTTAGGGGTCATCTCTGGTAGGTAAACTGAATCAATGAGGGACACTACATGTGTTATCCTGCAATTCTCACAAACATATTAGTCCCTCAACCACGTTTGTCGTCAATACTCCAAATCCAACTAGGGGTGGCACTAGATGCACTTACACTATGGACTCAGTGTGATCTTGGATTACTAAAATGAAAAATGAATAGTCTTGAGCTTTTGCCAATATGTGTCCTTAGCATTTTGGGGGGTCCACATCTCTAGTCCATGCCATGCCAAATATTGAACTTTCTAAAACATTTAACTTGAATGGATATTAGTTGAATGAGCTATATGTTGTTATGAATTACCAAAACCACCCGGGGATTAGTTGCACTTTCAATTTCCCCCTTTTGGGTAATTGATGACAACATATAGATCAAAGCTTCGACAAATGATAATATCAAGGAATTACATCGTCGCTTTGAGAAGTATGTGATAAGCAAGAGCTCCCCCTAAATTTGTGAATTATTTAAAATTTTCTTTTGAATGAAAATGCACAATCGATTAGGATCATGGGTTACTCTTCCATGTCACATACATCTTGGTGGAGCGCTCAAAATGATAGAATATGAAATATGCACTCATCACCAAGGCAAACATGATTGATCATACATAAGTGATAGGATATCATCATTCAAGCACACATTAAAGCATAATATGATCAAACACATGATCATAGGAGTATCTCACACACAAGCACAAAATAATTTAGCAACCAAACAAGCAAGTAAAAAGTAGCAAGAGAGGCAAATAAAGCTGTTAAGGCTTGTCTCTCTATGTAGTTTTGGTGATTGATGACAACGCTTTTGCGGACTAATTGTGTGCATTGAGTATTTTAGAGATACATCCTTTGGAACGAGACGATTCCTTCCCCTCAGAGTTTTAAGCGAAGATGGTGTAGCTCTTTCATTTAAGTTTGGTGGACTTGTTTCGTAGGAGTCACCGTACTATCAAGAGGGGGTCTGCATTGGTAAGGCTAGGGTGGAATCAACACGTACACACCCCCTTTGCACCCATAGGGCCTTCTGCTTCATTGGAGGATCCCTCCTTGCTTCTTGGGAAATCTGGTACCAGCGGTAGTACCGCGGACCCCCAGCGGTAGTATCACTCAAGAGCCACAGGCAGCAGTACTGCAACACAGTGGTACTACCGCCTGGGGGCTCTCAGCCATAGTACCACTACTATTCTGAGCTCCTACCGCCTCGACTCGAGGGTGTCACCTCTCGTGTCGGGTTTTGCAGCATTGGCAGCGGCAGTAGAGGTGGTAGTACCGCTGATCCCAGCAGTAGTACCATTGCCCCCAGCGGTAGTACCGCTCTTTGCGGGGCTGAATGGGGGGTAACGTTGGATTGTTTACCCTCTTATAAAAGGGGGTCTTCTTCTCCAAGTTGACTTACCTCTTCCTTCCCAAGCTCCATTGATGCTCTAAGCTCCATTTTTGCCTGATCTCTCTCCCTAGCCAATCAAACTTGTTGATTCTCTAGGGATTGGTTGAGAAGGCCTCGATCTACACTTCCACCAAGAGAAATTTGATTCCTCCCACTAATCCCTTTCGGATCTTGTTACTCTTGGGTGTTTGAGCACCCTAGACGGTTGAGTTCACCGCGGAGCCATAGTCCATTGTGGTGAAGCTTCGTGGTGTCATTGGGTGTTGGTGTCAAAATCGGCGGATCTCGGGTAGGGGGTCCCAAACTGTGCATCTAAGGCTAATGGTAACAGGAGGCAGGGGACACGATGTTTTACCCAGGTTCGGGCCCTCTCGATGGAGGTAATAACCTACTTCCTACTTGATTGATCTTGATGATATGAGTATTACAAGAGTTGATCTACCATGAGATCGTAGAGGCTAAACCCTAGAAGCTAGCCTATGATTATGATTGTTGTTGTCCTACGGACTAAACCCTCCGGTTTATATAGACACCAGAGGGGGCTAGGGTTACACAGAGTCGGTTACAGAGAAGGAAATCTACATATCCGAATATCCAAGCTTGCCTTCCATGCAAAGGAGAGTCCCATCCGAACATGGGACGAAGTCTTTAATCTTGTATCTTCATAGTCCAACAGTCCGGACAAAGTATATAGTCCGGCTGTCCGAGGACCCCTTAATCCAGGACTCCCTAAGTAGCCCCTGAACCAGGCTTAAATGACGATGAGTCCGGCACACAGATTGTCTTTGGCATTGCAAGGCGGGTTCTTCTCCAAATCCTTCAGAGCATCGTCGTAATGAGCAGTGTCCGGCTCCTCATCAATGTCGTGCTCCTCGGCTTCTGTGCTTTAATAACGACTGTTTCCACGTGTCGAGCGAATGCGAGAAGTCGAGGCATTTTTACATTTGCCACCCCAACCTTGTGAGTAAATCATCTATAAAAAAGATGGGGATTCTCAGATCCAAATCACACCATCTCCTCCCAGCGAGCATTCATCAGAGGGCGCCCGGACAAATCCATACCACCGTGATCGGTCATCACGGTTCCTCCTCTCGCTCCCGTAGCACTAGGCCAGGCGATTAGGAGAGATGTTCTGTTCCCCACAGCCGACTAGTAGAGTTGCAGACCAAGGGGTTTCTCCCACCTTCATACATGGTCCCCGTCCGAGCTGGACTAGCCACTTATAATGGCGGGGAGCAAGCGGAGAGCTTTACAAACCTATCCAAGGGAGAGCGGGTATGCTTCGTCCCCTACTTGCTGAGGGGGCTCGGATTTCCAATCCATCCTTTCCTTCGCGGGCTCCTGGAGTTCTACGGCCTCTAGCTGCATTACTTTACCCCAACCTACATACTTCATATCGCAGGCTACATCGCCTTCTGCGAGCTTTTTCTAGGCTGTGAAGCTCATTTCGAGCTGTGGAAGAGGCTATTCTGCCTCGTACCCCGTACTTAGGAGGGGTTGGTATATCAAGTGGGTGGAGCTGAAATATGGCGCATCGCCGGGACCGGATATCTATCCGGCACCCCGAAGAAGACATCCAAGGACTGGCCCTCGGAATGGTTCTACGTGGAGGACGTCCCTCTTTCGGACCCTGTTCGGAAGGGCCTTCCCGAGTTTGCGAATGCCCCGTTGAAGAAACACCATAGCTGGCGCCCCAGGAGCCCCCAGGTGGAAGATAACAGAGAGGTCCTTTTCCTGATGGACATGATAAATACATTGGCCAAATCAGGACTGGCAATCATTGAAGTCATCTCCATATGTATAATGCGGGGAGTGCAGTCACTTCAATATCGGTGAAAACCCATGTGGAACTTCAATGGAGAAGACGATGCCACCCGCTGCGGCCGTAAAGGTCCGGACTCTCCCGCCGCTCTGGCGAAGATACTGTCCGATTTGTACGAAGGAGAAGAGGAGGAGTTCATCCATATCAAGCCACGGGATGGATTCTCCATGTACAACCCCCCAAGCTGGGTGAGTTGCTATCTTTTATTCCAATCTTTCCCACATTTTTAGCACATATGTTTTAATTCATCAATTCATAGTAGGAACTATGAAGGGCTATGAAGGATGTTCACAGCCCATCTCCACAGCCAGAGGACCCTAACCGGGCTCTCGACCCCGGACTTGAAGAAGATCCGGACACGTTTGTGGAGCTTGTTGACAGGACATTTTACCAGTTGAGCTGCGATGGTGTGATGGTGGCCATCATAGCCGACTATCCTGGGCTACTCCCTGTATCCCAGGTAAGTAAAGCCAGAGTCCCAACTTCCGAAGGATTCCCTCTTTGCACTTCACCCACCGCACATGTATTGCGTCTTACAACCCGCAGTGACTCGCCAACAAGGGGCACCGAAGTCGGGTAGGCTTAAAAGGAAGGCGGTCAGGACCAAGATGCCGTTGTAGAGGTATGTTTAAAAACCTGCCACGAATTTATCATTGTTAAAATATATAACGATGTCCACTGCCTTCTGACAGAAAGAGCGCTCGCTGGACTGTATCCGGAGAGCCTGCCGGTCATGCTTCCACCAGCCGGACTCCGAGGCCGGACTCAAGGGTGGAGGTCAACACGGACGATCCTCCTACAAAGGATGCGGATAGATTTTCTGCTACAAACTCCGAAGTGGAGAGCGCCATAAATCATAGGCGCCGACGGGGCGCACTACATGACCCTAATTTCTCTGAAGAGGCGTTTGATGCCTTCAACTCAGGGGACGCGTACATCCAGGCTGCTCAAGGTGGCCTAGCCAGGGCCACAGACCAGTACGTAAAGGATATACGGGTAAGAAAATTTGATAAGTATGTATATCAGTAGCCCCTGAGACTTGAAACAGTTGGCACAACTGATTTAAGGATCCTCGTGTGCATAGGTTCTGATAGAGAAGAATACCCAGCTATCCAAAGAGCTGGAGGAGTGCAAGGCCCAACTATGGGCCGCAATCGCCGTGATGGAGGAGTCTACGAAGGCCACGTCTAGTAATGTTTGCGTTAAACGTGAATAATGTCATGGTATGTACCAGTTAAGTATTCGGCATGAATGCGATTCTAACAATAGAATCTGCAGACAATCCCGAAGGCAATCCGGAGATCGTACCAGATGATAAGCAACATGTTCGGCGACAGCTGAAGGCTGGCCAGCATGTGCTTACAAGGGTTATAAAGGAGAAAAATACTCTCCAGGACGCGAACGTCCGACTGGACGTCGAGTTAAAGGATGTTCGGGCCCAGCTTGCTAACTCCGTAAAGGAGAATAAGAGGCTACGGCGTGGCATATTCGATAAGTGCTCTGATGAACCACTATAAAGTTTGGCAAAGAAGCATGCTAATAGAATTATGTCTGTAGGCATGCTAACAGGCCATCCCGAGGAGGAGATGCCCAGATCTGCAGGCGATCTTCTGCCGAAGCTCTCACAACTGCACGAACAAGTTCGGCAGGTGATGCGGGGCATTGCCCAAGCCTTGTGGCCATCCGCCTCCCTGCTAGGAGGCATGGGGGAGCTTGTGGAGATGCTCAAGGGAGCGCGACAACGCTACCGATTATGGAAGATATCGGCCTGCCAACAAGGCGCAAGGGAAGCCTGGGCCATGGTGAAGACGCGGTACACCAAGGTTGACCTGAACCACATGGCCGAGGTCGGACCTGTAGGGTCAGATGGGAAGGAGATCCCTGTACATCTGGTGTATGACCTAGTAGCATTAGCCGTGAAGTATTCCCAACAGGACTGTAGGCTAGACAGCCTGTTGGATGGTATAGAAGAAGAATTTAGTCAGTCTAAGTGACATTGTACTTCGAAGCACATATTTTATCCATAGCTGGATTGTAAATCATTTGTCTTGGCCGACCCTTTCGCTTCAACCTCTAGACCCGACAGTCCGGAGTGTATCCGAATACCCGCTCGGTTACGTGAAAACCGAGGCACGCATGGAAACCAGGCGTAGGGGCCATAAGTGTTTGAACAGACAAGTACCCAACTAGTTATGTTATATTACATGGGTAGTAAGAAACATCTTCCAGGGAGAATAGTTCCGTTAAGGGTTCCTTTCCCTGGGTGTGCATGCATTAATGTGCATGTCCGCACTGCGAAAATTTACGCAGGATATAAGAATCTGGGGGCATGTTTTGTAATAGGTCAAATACATCTTTTGTTCACCGACTGAATATTCCCTTAAGAACGCTAGCTTTCGGCTTCACCCAGTCTGAGGTACACATCCACCTGACCCAACAGTAACAATCGCAGAGGTGCTCCCCTTATGCCCTAGCCGAATTAACGGGAACGTAGGGCACAAACACAAGAGCCAGACAACCCAGCTTGGCCAAAACTTAAGTCATATCGATGCATATAGTGGTGGAAAAAGGCACATACGGAGAAGTGACGCATATGTGGTGGGCATAAAGCCCAGAAGACAATTAAGCTTTTGTGTAAGAAGCCCCCAGGTATATTGAGCGTGCATAGCGCGGCCAGAGTGTGCGGTCAAAGCATACTTGAAGCTTTTAAGGCTATAAATGTGAAAGGCAGAGAGAGAGAGAGAGAGGATATAATTTAAGAAGGGAGACGGAGGTAAGGAGACAAACATGGAGTTCGGCACTAGGCATAGAATCTTCGGAGTCTGGCCATGTTCCATGGGTTCGGCTTGAGTCGATTGTCTGATGCATCACGCAGACGGTACACACCTCCAGTGAGAACTTTGTCAATGATGAAGGGGCCCTCCCACTTGGGCTTAAGCTTGTCCTTTTTCTTCTCTGGTAGGCGTAGAACGAGTTCGCCAATGTTATAAGTTTTGGCCCGCACTTCTCTGCTTTGATACCTTCAAGCCTACTATTGATAGAATGCAGAATGTGCCTTCGTGATGTTAGGCTCCTCCTCCAGGGCATCTAAGCTGTCCTGCCGATCTAGCTCGGCTTCTCTCTCTTTGTACATGTGCACTCTCTAGGTGAATCATGGATGATATCGCAGGGTACTACCTCTGCGCCGTACACCATGAAAAATGGCGTGTATCCGGTTGTGCGATTTGGCGTGGTCTGCAGCCCCCATAATACAGAGTCAAGCTCCTCTACCCAGTGCGTATCTGATTCCTTCAAAGATCGCACTAGTCCGGGTTTAATGCCGCTCATGATAAGACCGTTCGCTTGTTTGACTTGACCGTTTGTTTGGGGGTGATAGACGGAGGCGTAATCAAGTTTTACGCCCATTTTACTGCACCAGGTTTTCACCTCATCGACTGTAAAGTTCGAGCCGTTATTAGTGATGATGTTGTGGGGGACACCGTAGCGGTGTACGACCTCGGATATAAAGTCTATCACTGGTCCGGATTCAGCCATTTTAACTGGTTTGGCTTCTATCCATTTGGTGAATTTATCAACCATGACCAACAAATATTTCTTCTTATGGCTTCCTCCTTTAAGGGGTCAAACCATATCGATCCCCCAGACCGCAAAGGGCCAAGTTATGGGGATTGTTTGGGGGGCGGTGGACGGCATATGGCTTTGATTTGCAAAAAGCTGGCAACCGACGCAGTGCTGAACAAGGTCTTGTGCGTCTATCCGGGCTGTCGGCCAGTAGAAACCTGTACGGAAGGCCTTGCTTGCGAGCGCCCGAGCTGCGACATGGTGGCCAGCGAGTCCGGCATGAATTTTAGCGAAGAGCTGCTGCCCTTCCTCTTCGGAGATGCACCTTTGGAGCACTCTGGTTGCGCTTTTTTTTATAAAGCTCTCCCTCGTGGACTTTGTAGGCTTTAGAGTGCCGCACAATGCAGCATGCCTCATTTTGGTCCTCCGGGAGTTCCTGCCTATTTAAGTAAGCTAGGAAGGATTCCGTCCATGGGGCGATGACCGCCATGATCACGTGGGCCGAAGGTGTGATTTCGGTGGCGGAGCCTCCGATTATGTCAGATTGTTCAGGATCTGGGGTTGTATGCGGATCCGGACTAGTATTGCCGGACTCCCCTTCCCATACCACTGATAGCTTGAACAACCTTTCCAAAAAATATTTGGTGGGACGGGGTCACGTTTAGCACCGATGCGGGCAAGGATATCCGCCGCTTGATTGTTTTCTCGAACCACATGGTGGAATTCGAGCCCCTCGAATCGAGCTGACATTTTGAGAACGACATTACGGTAAGCCACCATTTTCGGGTCCTTGGCATCGAAGTCTCCATTTATTTGAGATATTGCGAGATTTGAATCCCCACGTACTTCTAGATGTTGAATGCCCATGGAGACCGCCATTCGAAGACCGTGCAACAATGCCTCATACTCTGCTGCATTAATGGAATGTGTATAAAGTATTTGGAGTACGTATTGGACTGTATATCCGGTGGGGGACGTAAGGATGACGCCAGCCCCTAGACCAGCTAGCATCTTAGAGCCATCAAAGTGCATGATCCAATTGGAGTACACGCCGTACTCTTTAGGGAGTTCGGCTTCTGTCCATTCAACGATGAAGTCAGCCAGTACCTGCGACTTAATGGCCCGCCGTGGTTTGTATGTTATGTCAAACGGGAGGAGCTCGATAGCCCATTTTGCAATCTGGCCCGTGCCATCGCGGTTATTTATTATGTCATTGAGTGGTTCTTTGGAGGCTACCGTGATTGAACACTCTTGAAAGTAGTGTTGTAGTTTTTGGGATGCCATGAAGACCGCGTATGCTATCTTTTGATAATGTGGGTACCGTGACTTGCATGGGGTGAGGACCGTGGATATGTAGTATACCAGCTTTTGTAATGGGAATTTATGTCCATCTGTCTCTCGTTCGACGATGAGCACCGCGCTTAGAACCTGGTGTGTTGCGGCTATGTATAGTAGCATGGGTTTACTGACATTTGGCGCTGCCAGAATTGGATTGGTGGCCAAGAGGGCTTTTATTTCCTCCAGCCTAGCCGTAGCCGCATCCGTCCACTCGAAGTGTTCGGTGCGTCGAAGAAGGCGGTAAAGAGGTAGCACCTTTTCTCCTAATTGGGAGATAAAGCAGCTTAGGGCGGCCACGCATCCAGTTAGTTTCTGGATTTGCTTGAGGTCTGTTGGGGTAGCCAACTATGACAAAACTCAGATTTTAGCCGGGTTTGCTTCGATTCCTCTATTGGAGACAATAAAGCCCAAGAGTTTTCCGGCTGGCACGCCGAAAACGCATTTTTCCGGGTTGAGCTTGATGTCGTATGTTCGGAGATTGTCGAACGTAAGCCTCAAGTTGTCTATTAATGATTCGACGTGTCTGGTTTTAATGACCACATCGTCTACGTAAGCCTCCACTGTTTTGCCGATTTGTGTTTCCAGGCATGTCTGAATCATGCGTTGATAGGTTACACCGGCATTTTTGAGCCCGAAAGGCATGGTGTTAAAACAAAAGGGACCGTATGGAGTGATAAATGCCGTTGCGGCTTGATCAGACTCCGCCATCTTGATTTGATGGTATCCGGAGTATGCGTCGAGGAAACACAATGAACCGTGTCCCGCGGTAGAGTCGATAATTTGATCGATGCAGGGGAGGGGGAAGGGATCCTTAGGGCAAGCCTTATTAAGGTCTTTAAAATCGATGCATATGCGCCAGGAGTCCTTATTTGGTACCATCACCAGGTTTGCTAGCCAGTCCGGATGTTTTATTTCTCTGATGAATCCGGCTTCAAGTAGCTTGGCTAGCTCCTCTCCCATGGCTTGTCGCTTGGGTTCTGAAAAGCGGCAAAGAGTCTGCTTGACTGGCTTGTATCCCTTTAGTATATTTAGGCTATGTTCGGCCAACCTGCATGGGATACCTGGTATGTCTGAAGGATGCCAGGCAAAAATGTCCCAATTCTTGTGCAAGAACTCTCGTACTGCGGCGTCTATTGTGGGCCCAATCGATGCTGTTTTTGTGGGGTCCATTGGGTGGAACTTAAATTTGACTATTTCGTCTGCTGGTTTAAAAGAGGTAGACTTGGGTCGTTTGTCGAGTATCACGTTGTCCCTGTCTACTACGAAGCGCAGCACAGTTAATTCTTCGGTCGCGGGGGCTTTTGATAATGCCTCCAGGGCTAGTGCGGCAGTTTTATTTTCGGCCCGGAGTGCTATGTCCAGATCACTGGCTAGAGTGATGATTCCTTCGGGCCCCGACATCTTGAGCTTCATGTACCCGTAATGGGGTATAGCTTGGAAGCTTGTGAATGCGTCTCGTCCCAAGAGGGCGTGGTATCCGCTGCTAAAAGGGGCCACTTGGAATGTGATTTCTTCAGACCTATAATTCTCCGGGGTGCCGAATACCACATCCAGTGTGATTTTCCCTGTGCATCGCGCCTCCTGGCTAGGGATGATTCCTCTGAACGTCGTGCTGCTTTGCTCAATGTGGCTCTTATCAATTTCCATTTTGTTAAGAGTTTCCTCATAGATGAGGTTTAGTCCGCTGTAGCCGTCTATGAGCACTTTAGTAAGCTGAAATCCATCGACGATTGGACAAAGGACCAAAGCGGCTGGTGCTCGGACTGTTCGAAATTGAAGTTTGTCACTGGCGCTGAAGGTTATGGCCGTATTGTTCCACGGGTTTATTGCTGTGACGTGGCAGACTTCGGCGAGGCTGTGGAGCACTCGCTTGCGCCTGTTGTTTGAGGCAAAAATCTCAAAGACGGTCAGTACTTTATTGTTATTTTCTGCGGGATGGTGCTCTGCGGTATTGTCGATGAGAAGGTCCTCGCCGCTCTTGGCCACCTGCCGGGGTATCCAACATGCTCTAAGGCTGTGTGTTGGTATGGTGTCCGGTGTGCTGTGAATTTTGCATGGCCTATTGAGCCATCCCTCCAGTACGGTTCCACGCCCTGTAGAGGGCTTTGGCTTCTTTGCAATTGGGTTGGGTGGCTTGCGAGAGCGCACCCTTTTAGTCCGGACGAGGGGTTTAGTTAGGACCGGAGGATCCCAAAATTTTGTTTGGGTCTTCCAAGCGCTTTCCATCTTGCAGTACTTCCGTACTATGGCCGCCAGGTCGGCAAAGTGTGCTATGTCACGGCGACTTATGGCATTGAGAATTCCCTTGTCCATGCAATTTTTGCAAAAGAATGAGATTGCGTCTTCCTCGTGACAGTCCTTAACCTTGCTCATTACAAGGAGGAATCTGGCCCAAAAGTGGTGTACTGTCTCTTGGGGCTCTTGTCTGATGTGGGGAAGATCGCTTGTGTCTGGGTGGGTGGGTGGAATTAAGTCCACGTCCTGACCCAATCTGGAACCTAGGGGCGAAGGAGCTCCTGAGCTTGGCAGCTCGGGCTTGAGGATATTGCACAATATTTGTGGCCCACTGCCCAATTCTAAGTTCGGAGCCTGGGCCACGTCATCCCGTAGACGGGTATCCGGCTCAGAGAGCTCGGGAATCCGGACATAGTTTGTCCTCAAAATAGAGGAAGAATTGCCGTTTTGTTCCTCCACCACCGCTATCTGATGGGTGACCGGCGGAGAGTTAATCTCCCTTAGGTCAAGTTTAAGCCCGATCCGATCATAATCCGTAATGACTCCCAAGGCGGCGTTGCGATCCAAGAGCTCGTTTAAGGAGGAGAGCTCCATTGGATCCATATGCTCGGTGAATTCCGGGCTGACGCGAAGGTTGTTTTTGTTGACCTGAGATGTCATCGTCGGCGCGGCGGCCGAACGAGCGGCCATGATGAAACCACCCAGCCGGAGAGTTTGGCCTACAGCTAGGGATCCTCCGGAGGAGATGTTATCCTTGACAATGAGGCGAGCCATCAAGCCTTATCAGGACAGCACAGTGGAACTCTCAATGAAAGCACCAATGTCGGTGTCAAAACCGGTGGATCTCGGGTAGGGGATCCCAAACTGTGCATCTAAGGCTAATGGTAACAGGAGGCAGGGGACACGATGTTTTACCCAGGTTCGGGCCCTCTCGATGGAGGTAATACCCTACTTCCTACTTGATTGATCTTGATGATATGAGTATTACAAGAGTTGATCTACCACGAGATCGTAGAGGCTAAACCCTAGAAGCTAGCCTATGATTATGATTGTTGTTGTCCTACGGACTAAACCCTCCGGTTTATATAGACACCAGAGGGGGCTAGGGTTACACAGAGTCGGTTACAGAGAAGGAAATCTACATATCCGAATATCTAAGCTTGCCTTCCATGCAAAGGAGAGTCCCATCCGGACACGGGACGAAGTCTTCAATCTTGTATCTTCATAGTCCAACAATCCGGCCAAAGTATATAGTCCGGCTTTCCGAGGACCCCTTAATCCAGGACTCCCTCATTGGGAGCCTCCAATTAAGTTGTAGAGATTGCCCCAACCTTGTTTGTAAAGGTTCGGTCGCCGCCTCCAAGGGCACCAATAGTGGAATCACGGCATCTCGCATTGTGTGAGGGCGTGAGGAGAATACGGTGGCCCTAGTGGCTTCTTGGGGAGCATTGTGCCTCCACACCGCTCCAACGGAGACGTACTTCCCCTCAAAGGGAAGGAACTTCGGTAACACATCCTCGTCTCCATCGGTTCCACTTTTGGTTATCTCTCACCTTTACTTGTGCAAGCTATATTATGTTATATCCTTTGCTTGCTTGTGTGCTTATTGTTGTTGCATCATGTAGGTTGCTCACCTTGTTGCATATCTAGACAACCTACTTAGATGCAAAGATTAATTTGGTAAAGAAAAGCTAAAAATTGTTAGTTGCCTATTCACCCCCTCTAGTCAACTATATCGATACTTTCAAAAGCAAAGCACACACACACACTCTCTCTATCGAAGCCTATGATCTATACACTTTCTCCCCCTTTGGCAACAAGTTACCAAAAAGCTTGAAAATGCATAGTGATATGCGACACTCTAAGGACGACCTCCGGGAGCTCCGGTGTGCGAAGATGGCATGGAGAGGGCACATCTGCAAAATCTTCCGCTGAAGTCTGAGGAACTGGAGGAGTTGCAACTGGAGGGGCAACTAGGGCAGTGGCTGCAGGTGATGAAGTGGTAGCTCTTGTGTCACTGGCTGGAATAGCTACAGACCTTTGTGCCCTTGGCACTCTCTGAAAAGCATCTGTGGTAGCTCTGCCTCTCCTTAGTTAGCCCCCCAACCCCGAAGGAAGGCCCGCAGGGGCGCAACCACGGAGGACCAAAACTCCACAGGGCCTTGTTACCGGCCAAGCTGATTCCCCATCAGCTCCCAGTAGTTCGAACCATCTGGGCGAAACCCTCAGCCTCAAACCATGCAGTTTTGAAGAAGAATCACTACAAAAAAAATACACTTCCGTGATGATACGTGTTTGTCATAGTAGGTCACGTTTTCTGTCATGCATGTACATCCATGACGGTTTTATGACAGAATCAAGATAGTCATACATGTGCTGTCGTAGAAGTGTTCCATGACATTACCAAAATTATCATCATGGAAGTGTCCACTTCCATGACGATAAATCGCGCGTCATAGAAGTGCTTTCGTCAAGGGTAACCGACATGTGGCATCCACCATAACGGGACGCTGTTAAGCGCCATTAAGCTATCGGGTCCGGTTTTGGATCCGATAACCCGCTAACAGCCACGACCAATGCCGATTTTCCACGTGTAAAATTCTCATTGGCCGACAGAACCACGCGTCAGCTCCGCGTTGGCATAGGTGTCACTCATCCAACGGTCGAGATGGGCCTATGATAAGCTGACACGTGGACGGTCCCAAAAGTGGCCCATAAAGTTTAAATGGGCCAGCCCAACTAAAGGCCCACAAGATTTAGCGGACCATAATGGGCCGACCCAGCTAAAGGCCCACAAGATTTTGCAGACCATAATGGGTTGGCCCAGCTAAAGGCCCACAAGATTTAGCGGACCATAATGGGCCGGCCCAGCTAAAGGCCCACAAGATTTTGCAGACCATAATGGGCCGGCCCAGCTAAAGGCCCAATGTTCACAGTTAAGGCCCATACGGCTAGTATCAAATCGGCCATCAACGGCCTGTCCTAAACTTGTCATCATCGCAGCCCATGGTCACTTCTAGCCCATTAACAGTCTGCTAAGTATTTGAGCCGAATTACGGCCCGGTGTATTTCTGGCCTGTTAAAGCTCCTGCTTTATTTGGTCCCATTTACATGCCATTGAAACTTTCGGCCCATAAATGATCGTGAATGATTTGGGTCATATTCGGCCATGTCTGACATTTGGCCTATTAGAGGCCCACTATAGATTTGGGCCACTTTCGGCCTATTGTGATTTTCGGCCTGTTAACATCAGACGTAATCCATGGGCCATATGTGTCCCAACGTCACATCGGGCCCATTAATGGCCCATATAAAAATGACGCTAATCAAGCCCGACCGAACTTTCGGCCTGTTAATGGCTAGTGTGTTAGGTCGACACATTTATGGCCCATCCGAATTTCGGCCTGTGAAAGATCCGCATTGTAAATGGGCCACCATTTTGGCCTACTAAGACCAGTGGGTTATTTGGCACAATCAGGGCCCAATCACACTTTCAGACTATTAAAGGCCCATGTTTTTTATGGGCTCAAGATATTTACACCTGTAAACGGCCTATTGTTATGAAGGGCCCAAATTATGTTTAGGCCTGTTAAAGGCCCACTATGGGCATAGGCCTACCAGAAAAATATGAAAGCTTGATTTAGGCCTAGATATTTTTAGTGGGCTACATGCAAATTTCGGCCCATAATCATTTTTAGCCCAATTGGAATGGGCCCGACGAATGTTGGCATGTTGGGCTCCTAAGAAGCTTTCGGCTGAATACATTACTAAGATAAACCTACACTATACAAAAATAGCGTCATAATTACTGCAGCCTTTGGCAGCATCATAAATGTTGTATCACAACAAAATAAATTCCAACCATACAACAAAAGGCCTGTTGGCATAAAGTTTACAATCCTTGCAGATAAAAGCACCATTAGATGTATAGAAGCACAGATCATTTGACCTGAGTGATAATGTTTCAGGTTGTAGAATCTGATGGAGCAGCACGATCTTCACCTTTTTTCCGCCATTGCTCTTGAACAACAAAGCGAATGACTGTTAGTCTAGTTTCAAAACCATTCATATCTTGACGACATTTGTCAACCACTATTCTTGTTTCTGAAATGACGTCCATTAGGGATTGGACTTGTGTCTGGAGCATAGATATATCACTCTGTCTAGCCGGAAGATTTTGTTCAGTAGGCGATTTGGACGAGGTTACGTTGACAACCAACCCAGAATTATGCAGGAAGGTGCCTTTTACACTGTTAGTGGAGAGATACTGACGCACTGCAGCAAGAGGTGACATTGTGCCTGTGGTAGCCTCGTCACCTTCATGTGGTTGTGGCTGTTCAATCATTTGTTCCATAGCTTGCTGAAAGTTTGAACTTGTAGATTAGTGTACCAGATAAGTTACTAATGAGACAAAAACAAACAACGTAGGTTACACGCTAATACATAACCTATTTTGGTGAACTACTGTAATACATTAGCATGTATTGTAGTGCCAACTACATAATAAAATCACTTTCGGAACATATGTCCATGTAGCATGCCTACTGTATTGTCTATTTCCTCACATTCGTTGACATCTAAGGATAAAGAGACATGGTTTAAACTAGGATGAACATAGTATGACATCATTCATATCATGGGCAAACAGATATAAAACAAACAGGCTATTTTATCATTGTGTGCGCAGGTGAACATAACAACTGGATTACAGATCAAGACCAAAAGAATATCCTTCATCTCTTTTAAACCATGTAAGGTGAAATGATACTTTAAGACAACTGTGTATAAAAGTGAACAGAGTAACTAACATTGGCTGCAAACCAAGTAGTTAAATGAACACATCACAGTATCAATCAGTTCAAGGTAGGAGGAGTAAGGACTTACAACAGCGGCTTGAACTGGTGTGCTCATGCCCTTCATCTTGCTAGTGTGGCAATCCTTGAAGATTTGCACTGCATTCGGTTCAGGTTCTTTTTGGTCCGCACGGGCTTTCCTCTGTATTTGGAACAAATCAATATAGATACGATAATATGGCACAGAAAAAAGAAGGAAGTAGCAGCTATTTACAAGAGCCTTGTAGTGTGCAATATAGCTACGAGATCCTGTTGTGTGTTGGAATTTCACTTTAGAACGGTTGGTCTTGTTCTTCAAACAGTTAGCCTAGAATAAGATACACTTGTAAGGCACATACATAAATATAAGTTCAATATGTGGTCTGATCAAATACATATAGCCTACCTGATACTTTGAATGAGACCAGTGTTTAACAAGGGTTGTCCAATCTTCATCTGTAATATTCCATTGGAGATGTTTGGGCGATTTCATTGTTAGCCTTGCCTTCAAAGTGAGATTTTCTAAGGTGGTACCGATACTGTCACAGAGCAGACTGAAAAACATGAGTGCATGCTTGTTTAGCTGCATCATCTTTCGGATCCAACTTGAACCTCATCTGTTGAAAAAAGAATGTGAGTCTTATTAGGATGAAGCTAGAAAGTATGGGATAGAGCAAGACAATATTACTAATTGTGATGAATAACATTACTTACAGATAAATGGTCAATGAAGGTGTTAAACTAGGTATTGTCTTTCTCATTCCTGTACTGGATCCACGTTGGGAGGATACATGCATGACACCTAACGGCAACGGCTGCCTCTGATACTAACTTGGCTGACTCTGTAGCATCACGTGGCCTTATTAAACCTGCCTCAAAATGGATCTCCATTCTTCCTCCTTTAGATTTTGTTAATCTGTCAAGCAATATCCCTGATGTCTATTTCCGCTTGCGCCGTGGTGCTAGTTCAACAACGAATATGGAAAGTGTTAGTGTACATCAAACTGTGACAGTACATATAAAGGAGCATGCAATTGCAACTTGACTCAGTCAGGTACCGTCTTGGTGTTGATGCTCATGAGGTTCATCTGATCTTGCCAAGTCTTGTTGTGTCAGCAGTGCTTCAGAAGTATTGTTAGGTGTGAAGGCAGCTTGCGAACTGGCCAGTTCCAGAGCAAATGAACGAGTAACTCATTGAGATGCTGGTACAGTTGAAATGGATGCTGCAGCTGGTGGAGCAGGTGATACTGTGTTTGTAGATTTAGCCGGTGGACTTGGACCTTCTACTGCACTATAAGTACCAGCAAAATCTGGACGACAGATCCTTTTTCGTTTTACCCGACGAGTAACACCACTTCGTACTATATTCCTTGCTATTTTTTGACTTTGCCGTGTCAAGCCGTACCCACAACACAAAAGAATAAAATCGACTTCAGAACTCACTGATGCATGATACAGACAAGCAATACTTTGATGTAAGATGGTTGTAAACTAAGCAGAAGGATTTTTAAGAAAATAGAAGTAATGCAAGCTAGACACCATATGAACGATGCAACCAATATTACTCTGCCAAGTTAAAAGTGTCTTGTCATAAGTGGCAGTTCGAAAAATTAGAAGCAGTACAACATAGAAATCAATGCAAGATGCAACCACTATCAAATAACCATGTTAAAAGTGTCCAATCATGAGTGACTGATGCGGGATACACAACAGTAGTACTTTGATGTAAGAACATGGTATGATAGATAGATGCAGTGTATTCTAGACACAGAAAGCCATGTCGTATGCACATGTATAACGTATAAACTCAGCAGGTGCAATTTAATCAAAATAAAAGAAATACAGGCTAGACAACATATGCAACATGAAACCAATTATCACACTGTCAACTTAGAGCAAGCACCTGCGACGGTGGAGTACGGGAGATGAACTCATCATGTAGACTTGGGACTTTAACTTCATTAGCAGTAGCAGTGGCAAATCTAGAGAGTCTCTGTTTGCGTCGGTGCGGAGGACCACCAACATCCCCTAACTTATTCTTTTCCTTCCTATTTTCTGATATTGCCTTATGAATTCAAAACCACAAGAAGATGAATAAAATTAGCTCTGCATAACTAGTTGATGCATGATACAGACAAACACTACTTTGATGTAAGGCAAGCGCAGGATAGGAGGATGGAATTTATACAAAAAAATACAACGTTGCATATTCCCACGTACGATAGGAGGATGGAATATGTATGAAAAAATAGTAAGCGGAAGGCATTTCAACAACATTAGAAGAAATGAAAGCTAGGCACCATATGAACATGCAACCAATATCACTCTATCAGGTAAAAAGTGTCTCGTCTTAAGTGCAATTTCAAGAAACTAGAAGCAGTACAAGCTAGAAGACAATGCAAGATGCAACCTACATCACAGTCCCAAGTTAAATGTGTCTTATGGGTAAGTGATCATTGCAGGTATAAGTTGTAAGCTACGCAGATGCAATTCAACATAATCAGAAGCAATACAAACTAGACATCATACGGAAAACGCAACCACATATAATAGTTCCAAGTTAGAGCGAGCACTTGTGATGGTGGAGTAGGGGATATGTGCTCATCATGTACATGTATGTTCTAGAAACAGGAACACGTGTCATATTCACAGGCATTATGTGTAAACTAAGCAGATGCAATTCAACAAAGTTAGAAGCAATACAAGCTAGACATCATACGCAACATGCAACCACATATAATAGTGCCAAGTTAGAGAAAGCACCTGTGATGGTGGAGTAGGGGAGATGTGCTCATCATCTACACAACTACGTTGACTGTCTAGCCTTGCGTTGTCTTGCGAATCTTGTTGGGAGGATGGTGGAGTAGAATCTGTAGAAAACCTCCATTTCAGTTGCTCGGAAGGACCACCATCATCCAATGCCTTGCCAATTTCCTTCGTCTTTATTGATTTTGCATTATGAGGTCAAACCGATAAGAAAAAGGAATATAATTCGCTCTTTAGAACTCATTCATGCATGATACTAACAGACACTACTCTGATGAAAGGCAAATTCATGATACTAGGATGGAATATGTACGAAAAACTGGACGACTTGACATATTCAGACCTACAATGTGGTAACTAAGCAGAAGGCACTTAACAAATTAGAAGCACAACAAGTTAGACACCATATGGAAGGTGCAATCAATATCACTCTGCCAAGTTAAAATTGTCTCGTCATAGGTGGCGTTCATCAAACTAGAAGCAATACATGCTAGAAATCATATTCAAGACGCAGACCAATATCACACTGCCAACTTACAGGTGTCCCATCATAAGTGACTGATGCAGGATACACAAGAAGAGTAGTTTCATGTAAGAACATGGTGTGATAGACAGATATAATATGTACCAAAAACAAGAAAGCGTGTCATATTCAGACGTATCATGTGTAAGCTAAGCAGATGCAATTTACACTAATTAGGAGCAATACAAGCTAGACACCATATGCAACATGCAACCAGATATCACACTGCCAAGTTAGAGCAAGCACCTTGGATGGTGGAGTAGGGGAGCGGAGACTTGGACCTTGTAATGCACTAGCACTACAAGGAGAATCCGTACAGATGCTCCATTTACATTGCTGCAGAGGACCATCATCATCGCCTTCCTTACTATTTTCCTTCCTATTTCTTGATTTTGCCTTGTCAAGTCAAACCCACAAGAAAAAGGAAAAAAAATGCTCTTCAGAACTCATTGATGCATGGTACTTGTGGCACCCCGGCTCAGAGCGACCGGTTTACCATGCATTGCCAGCCTAGAGACCTTGTCTTCTGGCAACACACAACAACTTGGTACAGAAAAGCAACCGCTTTATTGATGCTAGCGGATCAGAGTTCATATTACAACAGTTAGCGAGGCCAAGTGGCACACACGGTGCGGCTGAACGATAAGTACATTACTTAGTGAACATAAAGGGGCCTCGATAATGATAACTACGCGACAGCGGAACAACGTCGCAGCGGAGCTCCATAGCACAGGGACACTGATGTGGACACGATCTAGACTCGGACAACTCTCCTTTCCAACGAGACTTTCCTGAAATCTGGCATGACACGCCAGGTCAGTACATTGAATGTACTTGCAAGCTCACAACAAGCATAAACATAATGACAAACAATATCATGATATTTAACCATTTAATAACAATGCAACAATATATCCAACATGCTGTGACTATGCTCAAGTGGTACTCGTCCCTTGGACCGGCTTACCGAACGTGATCATTTCCAGACCACAAACGTGATGAACTTAGAGACAAACTCGTGATCCTTACGACGATCACAACCCGACCAATAAATTGCCCGTGATCCTTATGGGGATCACAACCCGACCAATAAATGGCCCATGATCCTTACGGCGATCACAACCCGACCAATAAATGGCCCGTGATCCTTACGACGATCACAACCCGACCAATTAATGGCCCGTGATCCTTACGGCTATCACAACCCGACCACACCTGGTCCAACTCAACACGATGGCCTTACTGCCATCACCTCAGTGCAAACTTAGTGTGCAAATTTATTAAGTGTTGACCCATGGTGTACCCTACTTTCGAGCGTGTCCGTAATCGTGGACTCGGCTATTGATAGATTAGTACACTCTAGCACACTGGACCCACACTACAGAACCCATGGCCTCGCACTCCCATTCGGGTGGACCAACAGCATTCCGACGAAACCACTTCATTGTCATGACACTCACCCGGCCACTCGGACTCAGTCCCCATCGAGCTAGTCCTGGGTGGCCTCGTGTCTACCTCAAGACACATCAACCATCGTGGCCACGATCTACTCTGGGACTCGGTACCAAAAACTTTAACAACGGGCTCACAAGGTTATGCCTTCTTACCGGGACAGGGTACAACACGCCCATAACCTTCCCTAGATGGAGGCACCGACCAGAGGCACGACAATGAAACGCATTAAGGCCGTCCCATACCGGCAAATGTGGTTGCACTGGGAAAAACTCGTTTCAGCGGCACCATGACCCAGTCAACAACATATTCAAGTTGAGTTATACATTAGGTTCAACTTAAAGTAAACATAACCGGTGTCATAGTGCCATGACATGCATCACCAACATATGCATCACAAATCAATGAATATAACTAAGTCAACCTACAGTCCCACGGAGCCATCCTCAACTCATGATACTCCTCTGGTTAAGATCAAACCTCACTTAAACCAGAATCCTTTCTAACAATCTCATCATTTTTCATCATGCAAAAATGATTTTACTGATTATTTATCTCCATGACCATATCATTTTACCATTACTCATAACTAAATTCTTGTTAGCTTATCTACAAGATTCACTTCAAACTTTCTGTAAACCAAGCATATTTAACATGACAAGCATCTAACAGAATATACTTATCATAACAATAATTTAAATGCATGAATAATCATAAGTTCAAGTAGGAAAATCAAAAATATTGAAGTGGCACTATGAAAATGTTGCTGTGGCTTGCCTTAGTGCAGATAAGGTTCACAAGCCTCCAGGTGATCCTCAAGACAAGCCTGCTCTTCTCAAAATAAATAAAACTACAAAAAGAAAACATCAAGAAACCTTCTGAAAATTACCAGAAAATCTAGACAGCAAGGAAAAATTCCATCTTTTGGGGGTTGCTTGATTTTTGGACAAAGAACACAATGCAAAAAGAATCAATGCATTTGGACTTATAGATAAAAAGTTATGGCTATTTGAAGTTTTCTGGATTTAAATGAATTTGAATTAAAAATAAAATAGACTGGGGGGTGACGTCGAAGGCGTAAAAGCCCAGGGCGCCACCACTCGTACCACTTCATGCGCGTACATAGTGGCTGACTAGCGGGCCCTGCTAGTTAGGTGAGAAGGAGGGGGAGAGGGAAACAGAGAGTGGCGGAGCTTCGCCGACGGCGAGGGCTCTTGGTACCAAACGAGAGGGGGGGGGGTCGAAGGAGAAGAAGACGGCGCACCTGCCCGTACCCGTAGCATGGCCAGAAGTGGTCGGACAGCATTGGAAACGACCTCTCCAGCAGAGGCAGAGGGCAGCGGTCACCGGAGATGAAGACGACGGCGGCTAGGGGCGGCTCCAGGGGTTCCAACAGGGCGGAATGGCTTCACCGAAGAGTGGTGGAGGGCTTGGCAGGGTTGCCCAGGCCTGGGAGGGGTTGGAGCTGCGGGGACAATCCGAAGGGGATCGCCGGCGAGCTCGGGCTTGGGGACGGCAGCCCGCGGCCTGCCGGTTGGGCTGCGGCTTTCTACTGGCTTGAGGTGAGTGTGGGAGTGGCTGCGGGTGCTCGAGGAGGCTGGGGGTGGTGGCATTTATAGGCGAGCGGCGAGGGGGGTTTGGGCTCCACGAGAGGACACCTGTCCACGGCGCCCGGTGATGAACGGCACCAGTTAGAGAGGGGGAAGAGGAAGGAGATCACACAGGAACTATTGGCGGGCGCGGACAAGCACATGGGCAAGGGGGAAGACGACGAGCATAGTGCACCGCGCACTGTATCGTTGGCCCCACCGTGCCCGTGCCCACTGCGGCGAGCTCCAACATCGGCGAGTGCCAGGGAGGAGTTAAGGGAGTGGAGACGGGGATGGTGGCGTGGTTTGGCATGCTCGGGCAGGCTGGGCAGCGAGCACGCGTGCAACAGAGTGCTAGGCGGCATGCAGAGCGCGTGTTTTGCATGCCAGCACGCCCGGACGAACGCGGTCACCGCGTGAACCATGACATTAGGCCAGCCTAAGCTCTAACTTCATGTCTGGCGTGTAGTCCTTGGTAGTTTGGAGTGTTACCACGGTTGGGTTAGGTTCCAGGTGCAGTAGAAATGAATTTGTACTCCAAGTAAGTTTCTGGACAGTAACTTTGGAGATTTACTGTGGTCAAACCACTGGGAGTTGAGGGCTGGGCTTTGAAGGCTAGCCAACACTTACTAAGGTAAAGAGGCACAAGAAAAACCAGCTACAATGGAGCTAGTAAAATGGTAGTTGCTGTAGAAACCACCATTTCTGTCCAGAAATGAAATTATTTTCTGTAGCCAAAATATTCCAAAGAGTGATGAAATATTTTTGCTAAGAAAGGTGCCCTAGGGTTCAAAGAATAATTTGGATTTTTCTCAGGATTTTAGGGGCAAGAAAAATTAGGGTTGCTTTGGAGCAGAAAGAGCTAGCTAGGGTTTTGGAGGGCAAAATGAATATTTTTCATTTAAGAAAAATATTCCAAGTGATATTTTGAGATGATCCAAAGGTGAAGAGGTGGTTTGAGAAAGAGTAGAAGCACTTGGGTGAAAGTCAAGGGGTACCCAAGTGGTTAAGTCCAAATGAAATGATTACAAAAACTCCAAATTCAAATCCAAATCACCTGAAAACCAGGCAAAGAAGAGAGGGCAAAAACCAGGCTGTCACAAACCTCCCCCACTTAGAATGAATCTTGTCCTCGAGATTCAGTTGCTTGGGAAAACCATTCGGATAATATGCCCTTAGAAATTCTTCTGATTCCCATGTTGATTCTGACTCCGTGTGATGCTTCCATTGGACTTTGTAAAACTTCCTTGCTTTACTACGAGTGACTCTCTCCATCTGATCCAAAATTTTCACCGGCCTCTCTTCATATGTTAAGTCCTTTGCCAGCTCTATTTCTGTCAAATCGGTCTTTTTCTCAGGCGGCAATATGTACCGTCGTAATTGTGAAACATGGAACACGTTGTGCACGTCTGACAATTCAGGGGGCAACTCCAACTGATATGCCACAACACCCACTCGTGTCATAACGAGAAATGGACCAATAAATCTGGGTGCCAATTTTCCACGAGTCTAAAATCTCTTGATACCTTTCATAGGCGTGACTCGAAGGTAGACATGTTCTCCGGGTTCAAAGCTGATCTGTCGGTGCTTTGCATCATAATAACTTTTTTGTCGTGATTTGGCCAAGTGCAATCTGTCTCTGATTTCCTTGACTTGCTTCTCGGCTTCCAGCAGGAGATCCGTTTTGAAAATATGGTTATCTCCGGTTTGAGACCAATTCAATGGAGTGCGGCACTTACGGCCATACAAAGCTTCATACAGTGACATCTTTAAACTGGTCTGGAAGCTATTGTTATACGAGAACTCGGCGTACGGCAAGCAATCTTCCCATTTTGGGCCTTGGGCCAAAGCACAGGCTCGCAGCATATCTTCGAGTATTTGGTTTACCCGTTCTGTCTGTCCATCAGTCTGAGGATGATAAGCGGTATTGTATTTCAATTCCGTCCCTAAGGCTTGATGGATACGGGACCAAAAAGCGGAGGTAAAAAGTGAACCTCTGTCAGAAGTGATGGTTCGGGGGACTCCATGCAGACTGACTATTCTGGATTCATATAGTTGTGCAAGCTCATCTGCTCGATATGAGGGTCTGATCGGGAGGAAGTGGGCTACCTTGGTTAATGTATCCACTATGACTCAGATTGCATCATTGCCCCGTCGGGTCTTAGGTAGTCCTGTGATGAAATCCATACAGACATCATCCCATTTCCATTGTGACACTGGCAGCGGTTGGAGAAGTCCGGCTAGCTTCTGATGTTCTGCCTTTACTTTGTTGCATATGTCGCAACAGGCCACGAAATAAGAAATGTCTTTCTTCATTCCATCCCACAAAAAGATTTGTCGAAGGTCTTCGTACATTTTTCTACCTCCAGGGTGAATGGAATACGAGGATTTGTGGGCTTCTGACAGGATCTTCTGCTTTAAATCCGCTTGATTAGGCACACAAATCCTTCCCCTGAATCGGAGGGTACCGAACTGATCCTTCGAGAAATCAAAATGCTTGACACGTTTCTGTAGATCGGTGTCGCCTGACTGGGCCTTGCGGATTTCTTCCTCAAGAGTAGGGGTAAC
This sequence comes from Triticum aestivum, assembly GCF_018294505.1. Classification (NCBI taxonomy): domain Eukaryota; kingdom Viridiplantae; phylum Streptophyta; class Magnoliopsida; order Poales; family Poaceae; genus Triticum; species Triticum aestivum. The sequence continues at coordinate 547,093,873 of NC_057798.1, read as the reverse complement.
TTCCAAAATATTAGCAAGGCCAGCCTCAACTATGACCAGGTTGAGCTGAGCAATCTCTTCTTTAAGTTCAGGAGGAAAGGATTCCAATAAGACATTTAAACTGACGGGCTTTCGACTGAGCGCATCGGCAACCACGTTGGCCTTACCCGGATGGTAATTTATTCCAAGGTCATAATCCTTGACCAACTCAAGCCATCTTCGTTGACGGAGATTTAAATCCGGCTGAGTAAATATATATTTGAGGCTTTTGTGATCGGTAAAAATTTGGCAGCTTTTTCCGATGAGGTAGTGTCTCCAAATTTTTAAAGCATGAACCACCGCGGCCAATTCCAAATCATGAGTGGGGTAATTCCCCTCATGGGGTCGTAGCTGTCGTGAGGCGTAAGCTACTACCTTGCCATCTTGCATAAGTACGCATCCCAGTCCTTGCCTGGAAGCGTCGCAATACACATCAAAGCTGCCGTAGATATCTGAAAGTGTTAATACCGGTGCATTTGTTAGTCGTTTCTTTAACTCGGTGAAACTTTTCTCACAGTCCTCAGTCCATTCAAACCTCTTATCCTTTTTGAGCAGCTCTGTCATGGGTTTAGCAATCTTGGAAAACCCTTCAATGAAACGGCGGTAATATCCGGCTAATCCAAGAAAACTCAAGATCTAAGATACGGTTGCGGGTGGCAACCAATCAAGCACATCTTTTACCTTGCTTGGGTCCACGGCTATGCCTTCAGCGGATAACACATGTCCGAGGAATCTAACTTGCTTGAGCCAAAACTCACATTTACTGAATTTGGCGTATAACTGATGCTCACGGAGTCGTTGTAACACTGCTCGGAGGTGTTCCTTATGCTCTTCTTCATTTCTTGAGTAAATGAGTATATCATTGATGAAGACGACCACGAACTTATCGAGGAATTCCATGAATACTTTATTCATCATGTGCATGAAGAAAGCAGGGGCGTTTGTGAGGCCAAAAGACATAACCGTATATTCATAAAGACCGTAGTGAGTGGTGAATACGATCTCGGGAATATCCTCCTTTTTAGTTTTGAGCTGATAGTATCCAGTCCATAAATCAATCTTGGAGAATACCTTGGCCCCACTGAGCTGATCAAACAAATCATCAATTCTTGGCAGAGGGTATTTGTTTTTGATTGTGACATCATTCAGCTGATGGTAATCCACACACATGCGGAGGCTGCCATCTTTCTTGTCCACGAAGATAGCAGGTAATCCCCATGGTGAAGAGCTAGGACGGATATATCCTTTCTGGAGCATTTCATCAAGCTGTTTCTTTAGCTCCACTAATTCTGATGACGGCATTCGGTAATACTTCTTGTGTATTGGTATGGTTCTGGGCACAAGATCTATTGCAAACTCAAGCTCTCGATCAGGTGGCATGCCTAGCAGTTCTTCTGGAAATACATCAGGAAACTCGCTGACCACTGGAATCAATTCCAATTTAGCCATTGCTGTGAAGACCATTTCCTTTGAGGATATGCTTCTATGAGCATAAAATTTTGTAGTCTATCCCTCTTGGCCGGTCAAGTTGACTTCTCGGGTCGCACAATTTATGCACACTTGATACTGAGTCAGCCAATTCATACCCAAGATAACATCCAACTTATCAGACTCAATAAGTATCAAAGAAGTTGGAAAACAGACTCCATTGATATTGACTTCAAGATTGCGGTAGACTAGATTACTTCTGATTAGAGATCCCTGGGTTTGTACCACCATATTCTTGCCCAAAAGCAAACCCAAGGGAATTTGTTTTGGGCAACAAAACTCCAAGAAATAAAAGAGTGGGAAGCCCCAGAGTCAAATAAAATTACTGCAGGTATGTTATTAACAGGGAACATACCAATGACGACTTCGGGGTTTTCTTGGGCTTCATCGGCGGAGATGTGATGAACATATCCTGTGATGGCGTGCTGATTCAGGCATGCCTCCATATAATGGACTTGTGGCTTGAATGTAGCATTTGTCCGATTGTTCTTGGGACACTGTTTGGCATAATGTCCGGTTTGCCCACAACTGTAACAAGAATTGTTGCGCAGACGATCCTCTAGAATTGGGTTGAGCACGTCATTCTTGACTTGGGTGGTGGCCTTGTTAACATTTTGTTGCCAGTTGGGCTTGTATGCTACCTGAGTCGGCTGCTAGGTAAAAGCCTTCTGCACTGGTTGCATTTCCTTTCTTGGCTCAAACTTGCACTTGTGATCGTTGTTGGCAGACTTATTATCCGATACCAACTTGTGTTCCCTTTCAGCAATGAAAGCCTTGTTCACCAGGGTTTGGAAGTCTGGGAAATCAAACATACTGAGAGTACACCGGAGTTGTGGGTTTAACCCACCAAGAAACCTGTCAATCTTCCTTTCCTCAGTGGCCACGTCATATTGAGAGTAACGTGACACATGATTGAATTTCTGCAAATATTCTCCCACAGATTGACTTCCTTGGAGGAGCGTGAGAAATTCACGCTGCTTATTCTTCATAATTCCCGCAGGGATGTGATATTTACGGAATCGTTCCTTGAATCTTGACCAGGTAATTTCTTCATCACGAAACCACATGGCTTTTTCATTTTCCCACCATATGGCAGCAGCGCCTTCAAGATAATGTGTTACAAATGGAACCTTATCCTCTTCATCAGTTCGAGCAACCTCAAGCTTCTTTTCCATAGTTCTCAACCAATCATCTGCATCCAAGGGATCAATGGCCTGACTGAAACTGGGAGGCTTAGTCCTTTGAAAATCTGATAGCTTGCAGTGATGACCGGGCTGATTTCCATTCTGTCCAACCACAGCTTGAATACTTATTAGTATTTCCATCAGATCATTATTTCATCTTTCCTCAAACATACGCAGAATTTGCTAGGTGGAGGGCGGATTTGGCGGTGGAGGCGTTGGTGGAACGTACGACTCGGGTGATTGTCCTGCCTGTCATGCGGAATGACGAATAGGACAACCCGCGTGAATTTTGCTACTGCAGCCTCCCGCGTCATCCTAATATGATTTTCCCAAGGCAATGCAACCGAGATGAGAAGCATTCAAAATAAACTGGGGAGAAGCCAGCAACAAAAGCCCGAGAAAAACCGAAATGGCGAAGAAAATATGGCGAATAAAATAAAGTTCCAACATAATTATACATAGACTCATACATGAAAGATAACAACATGCCAGGTCCAACTATCCTCATACATGAAACGAAACATCATGACTCACACGACTACATCCATACTCCATCCTGACGACTGCAAATACTCGGAAACTCTACTGCTCTGCTGGTGCTGCGGGATCCTCTCCTGAAGCGGACTCAGATCCTGAACTGACGGGGTTAACTGAGACCTCTGGGTTAAAGGTGACACGATGACGCTGCCTCGAGGGCTCTCCCTCTAGGGCAGGTGGAGGGTGAATCATCGGGGCTATAGGAGTGGCGAGAAGTGAAACCCACTCAGCAGGAGCACTAAGTGGACACACTGTTGCGGTGCCCGAGCTACTCGGAGGAGTAACCGGGGAAACAGGGGATCTAAAACTGGCAGGAATATAGGGAGTAAATCCTACATATGCTGGAGTGGTGACTGAGCTAGCAGAGACTAAAGCAGAGGCTAAAGCAGTACATGCACGACTCAGCTCGCGAGCCAGCTCGTAGATCAGAAGATAGCTAGCAGTGATATAGCGAGAAAGGTGGCTAGGTACACTATCAGACTCCGGATCAATGATAGGGAAACAGACACAACCATTATCGTGGAGAGAAGGATAGTAGTGGAAACCTGGGTGGTTCTGCATCCGGACCTCGTTGTAGTGAAGCTCAACAAGTACCTCGAATGCAGCAAACTGGACAGCCTGAGAAGCGGTAGAAGCGTAGCCGCTTCGAGAGGTACGAGTGTAAGTGCTGGAATCGGAATTGGTGCGCAGAGTAACCACGGTGTGATACTCATACAGTGAGTCAGCTAGACGCTCCCGGTACACACGATAGACTGGATCGTCACCGTGGGGGTACAACCGACGCCACACGTTACGAAGGAGATGCGGCGACGTGTACGGCATCAGCTGCAACTGGCACGGATACAACACCGGAGCCATCTACACTCACAACCATTAGCAACTTAGCATAAAAATAAAAATCAATGCATGCAATGCAACAACCAGCTACAAATGCTACTGGCACTCAACTACAACTCATATCCAACGTCCAGTTAACTCGGCATAGTCTAGCGTGGCCTACAGTCAGCATGGCTCTGATACCAAGCGTTGTGCACCCCGGCTGAGAGCGACCGGTTTACCATGCATTGCCAGCCGAGAGACCTTGTCTTCTGGCAACACATAACAACTTGGTACAGAAAAGCAACCGCTTTATTGATGCTAGCAGATTAGAGTTCATATTACAATAGTTAGCGAGGCCAAGCGGCACACACGGTGCGGCTGAACAATATGTACATTATTTAGTGAACATAAAGGGGCCTCGATCATGATAAATACGCAGCAGCGGAACAACGTCGTAGCGGAACTCCATATCACAGGGACACCGATGTGGACACGATCTAGACTCGGACAGCTCTCCTTTCCAACGAGACTTTCCTAAAATCTGGCATGACATGCCAGGTCAGTACATTGAATGTACTTGCAAGCTCACAACAAGCATAAACATAATGACAAACAATATCATGATATTTAACCATTTAATAACAATGCAACAATATATCCAACATGCTGTGACTATGCTCAAGTGGTACTCGTCCCTTGGACTGGCTTACCGAACGTGATCATTTCCAGACCACAAATGTGATGAACTCAGAGACAAACTCGTGATCCTTATGGCGATCACAACCCGACCAATAAATGGCCCGTGATCCTTACGGGGATCACAACCGGATCAATAAATGGCCCGTGATCCTTACGGCAATCACAACCCGACCAATAAATGGCCCGTGATCCTTACGGCGATCACAACCCGACCAATAAATGGCCTGTGATCCTTACGGCGATCACAACCCGACCACACCTGGTCCAACTCAACACGATAGCCTTACTGCCATCACCTCAGTGCAAACTTAGTGTGCAAATTTATTAAGTGTTGACCCATGGTGTACCCTACTTTCGAGCGTGTCCGTAACCGTGGACTCGGCTATTGATAGATTAATACACTCTGTAGAGGTAGCGCACTGGACCCATACTACAAAACCCATGGCCTCGCACTCCCATTCGGGTGGACCAACGACATTCCGACGAAACCACTTCATTGTCATGACACTCTCCCGGCCACTCCGACTCAATCCCCATCGGGCTAGTCCTGGGTGGCCCCGTGTCTACCTCAAGACACATCGACCACCCTCGTGGCCACGGTCCACTCTGGGACCCGGTCCAAAAACTTTCACAACGGGCTCACAAGGTTATGCCTGCTTACCGGGCCAGGGTACAACACGCCCATAACCTTCCCTAGATGGAATGCATTAAGGCCGTCCCATACCGGCAAATGTGGTTGCACTGGGAAAAACTCATTTCAGCGGCACCATGACCCGGTCAACAACTGATGTCTACTACACAACCTTCTTCTTGTAGACGTTGTTGGTCCTGCAAGTGCACAGGTTTGTAGGACAGTAGGAAATTTTCCTCAAGTGGATGACCTAAGGTTTATCAATCCGTAGGAGGCGTAGGATGAAGATGGTCTCTCTCAAGAAACCCTGCAACCAAATAACAAAAAGTCTCTTGTGTCTCCAACACACCCAATACGATGGTAAATTTATAGGTGCACTAGTTTGGTGAAGAGATGGTGATACAAGTGCAAAATAGATAGTAGATAAAGGTTTTTGTAATCTGAAATAATAAAAACAGCAAGGTAACTAATGATAAAAGTGAGCGTAAACGGTATTGCAATGATAGGAAACAAGGCCTAGGGTTCATACTTTCACTAGTGCAAGTTCTCTCAACAATAATAACATAGAAAGATCATATAACAAGCCCTCAACATGCAACGAAGAGTCACTCCGAAGCCACTAATAGCGGAGAACAAACGTAGAGATTATGGTAGGGTACGAAACCACCTCAAAGTTATTCTTTCGGATCAATCTATAAAAGAGTTCGTACTAGAATAACACCTTAAGACACAAATCAACCAAAACCCTAATGTCACCTAGATATTCCATTGTCACCTCAAGTATCCATGGGCATGATTATACAATATGCATCACACAATCTCAGATTCATCGAACCAACATAAAAGTACTTCAAAGAGTGCCCCAAAGTTTCTACCGGAGAGTCAAGAACGTGTGCCAACCCCTATGCATAGGTTCCCAATGTCACGAAACCGCAAGTTGATCACCAAAACATACATCAGGTGTTCTCATAAAAGCTCAATCAGATAATATAACTTCAAAGGGGAAACTCAATTCATCACAAGAGAGTAGAGGGGGAGAAACATCATAAGATCCAACTACAATAGCAAAGCTCGGGATACATCAAGATCGTGCCATAGAGGGAACACGAGAGAGAACACGAGAGAGAGAGATCAAACACATAGCTACTGGTACATACCCTCAGCCCCGAGGGTGAACTACTCCCTCCTCGTCATGGATAGCACCGGGATGATGAAGATGGCCACCGGTGATGGCTTCCCCCTCCGGCAGGGCGCCGGGAAGGGCTCCCCAGAGGTTTTTGGTGGCTACAGAGGCTTGCGGCGGTGGAACTCCTGATCTATCTTCTATTCTGGAAGTTTCAGGGTACGTAGGTATATATGGGTGCAAGGGGTACGTCGGTGGACCTCCGGGGTGCTCACGAGGCAGGGGGGCGTGCCCAGGGGGGTGGGCGCGGCCCCCACTCTTATGGGCAGCCCGGGAATCCCCTGACGTGCACTCCTAGTCTATCAGGTTGCTTTCCTTCCAAAAATAACTTCTCCAGTTGATTTCGTTCCGTTTTGACTCCGTCTGATATTCCTTTTCCTCGAAACACTGAAATAGGCATAAAACAGCAAATCTGGGCTGGGCCTCCGGTTAATAGGTTAGTCCCAAAAATAATATAAAAGTGGATAATAAAGCCCAATATTGCCTAAAACAGTAGATAAAGTAGCATGGAGCAATCAAAAATTATAGATACGTTGGAGACGTATCAAGCATCCCCAAGCTTAATTCCTGCTCGTCCTCGAGTAGGTAAATGATAAAAAAGAATTTTGATGCGGAGTGATACTTTGGCATAATTTCAATGTAAATCTTCTTAATTGTGATATGAATATTCAGATCCGAAAGATTCAAGACAAAGTTCATATTGACATAAAAATAATAATACTTCAAGCATACTAATCAAAGTAATCATGTCTTCTCAAAATAGCATGGCAAAAGAAAGTTCATCCCTACAAAATCATATAGTTAGGCTATGCTTCATTTTCGTCACACAAAGATGTTCCCAACTTCTATACCCCCGATGACAAGCCAAGCAATTGTTTCATACTTAAATAATCTCAAACCTTTTCAACCTTCATGCAATACATGAGCGTGAGCCATGGATATAGCACTATGGGTGGAATAGAGTATGATGATGGGGATTGTGTGGAGAAGACAAAAAAAGGAGAAAGTATCACATTGACGAGGATAATCAACGGGCTATGGAGATGCCCATCAATTGATGTCAACATGAGGAGTAGGGATTGCCATGCAACGGATGCACTAGAGCTATGAATGCTCAACAAAATAAAACTAGTGGGTATGCATCCAACTCGCTTGGTCATGAAGACCTAGGGCTTTTGAGGAAGCCCATCGTAGGAATATACAAGCCAAGTTCTATAATGAAAAATTCCCACTAGTATAAAAAGACAACTTATGAGACTCACTACATGAAGAACAAGGTGCTAATTTGAAGCACAATATATGAGACTCACTATATGAAGAACAAGGTGCTACTTTGAAGCACAAGTGTGGAAAAAGAGATAGTAGCGTTGCCCTTTTTATTTTATTTTTATTTTTTTGGCCTTTCTCTTTTTTTATTGGGCAATGCTCTAATAATGATGATCATCACACTTCTATTGATTACAACATAAGGATTACAACTCGAAACTAGAACAAGATATGACTCTATATGAATGCCTCCGGCGGTGTACCGGGATGGTGCAATGAATCAAGAGTGACATGTATGAAAAATAATGCATGGTGGCTTTGCCACAAATACGATGTCAACTACATGATCATGCAATGGCAATATGACAAAAGTGATGTATGTCATGATGATGATGATGGAAGTTGCATGGCAATATATCTCGGAATGGCTATGGAAATGCCATGATAGGTAGGCATGGTGGCTGTTTTGAGGAAGATATAAGGAGGTTTATGTGTGATAGAGCGTATCATATCACGGGGTGATGCATCGGTGAAGTTTGCACCAACTCTCAAGGTGAGAAAGGGCAATGCACGGTACCGAAGAGGCTAGCAAAGGCGGAAAGGTGAGAGTGCGTATAATCCATGGACTCAACATTAGTCAAAAGAACTCATATACTTATTGCAAAAATTTAGAAGTCATCAAAAATCAAGTACTACGCGCATGCTCCTAGGGGGAAAGATTGGTAGTAAAAGACCATCGCTCGTCCCCGACCGCCACTCATAAGGATGCACAAGCCAGGTACACTTCATGTTTCAAATTTGTTACACAACTTTAACCATACGTGCATGCTACGGGACTTGAAAACTTCAACACAAGCATTATTTGAATTCATAATCACCCAACTAGCACAACTTTGATATTATCACCTCCATATCTCAAAACAATTATCAAGCATCAAACTTATCTTAGTATTCAACACACTCATAAGAAAGTTTCACGTATCTTGAATACCAAGTATATTAATATTAAGCAAATTACCATGCTATTAACGACTCTCAAAATAATCTAAGTGAAGTATAAGAGTTCATCTATTTATTCAAAATAAAACTACCACCGTCGTGCTCTAAAAAGATATAAGTGAAGTACTAGAGCAAAAACAAACTACTCCGAAAGATATAAGTGAAGATCAATGAGTAGTTAAATAATTATGTAACTATGTGAAGACTCTCCCATTTAATAATTTCAGATCTTGATAATTCATTCAAACAACAAGCAAATCTAAAGAAAACTACATTGCAAGGATAGCACAACTCATGTGAAGAAGCAAAAACTTAGGCTCAACCGATACTATCCGATAGTTGTTGAAGAAGAAAGGTGGGATGCCTACCGGGGCATCCCCAAGCTTAGATGCTTGAGACTTCTTGAAATATTATCTTGGGGTGCCTTGGGCATCCCCAAGCTTGAACTTTTGTTTGTCCTTAATTCCTCTCATATCATGGATTCTCTTTTTATCAAAAGCTTCATTCACAACAAACTCAACAAGAACTCGTGAGATAGGTTAGTATAAACCAATGCAAAACCTTATCATTTTCTACTGTAAAAAATCACTACAATTATTATTAAACATTGCATACTAAATTCCTCTGCATATTTAATACTCCTATCCTCAAATAGAATCATTAAACAAGCAAACATATGCAAACAACACAAACATAACAGCAATCTGCCAAAACAGTACAGTCTGTAAAGAGTGCAAGAGTATCAATACTTCCCTGACTCCAAAAATTATGAAATAAAATTCCAACTGTAGTAAATTTATCAGAGCTCAATATGCAAAAATATTTCAACATTATACCACTCTCTTACTTTTCTAGGGAATTTTTGCAACAACGGTAAACTTTCTGTTTTCAAACAGCAACATGTATACTAGCAAAATAAGCATGGCAAAGGCTATCCTTGACTTTTTTTATTGAAACTAAAGATGCAAAAAATTATTCTTAATAACAGAAAGCAAAAACTAACAAGAAAATGACGCTCCAAGCAAAACACATATCATGTGGTGAATAAAAATATAGCTCCAAGTAAAGTTACCGATGAACAAAGACGAAAGAGGGGATGCCTTCCGGGGCATTCCCAAGCTTAGGCTCTTGGTTGTCCTTAAATATTACCTTGGGGTGCCTTGGGCATCCCCAAGCTTAGGCTCTTACCACTCCTTATTCCATAGTCCATCGAATCTTTACCCAAAACTTGAAAACTTCACAACACAAAACTTAATAGAAAACTCGTAAGCTCCGTTAGTATAAGAAAACAAAACCACCACATAAGGTACTGTAATGAACTCATTCTAAATTCATATTGGTGTAATATCTACTGTACTTCAACTTATCTATGGTTCATACCCTCCGATACTACTCATAGATTCATCAAAATAAGCAAACAACACATAGAAAACAGAATCTGTCAAAAACAGAACAGTTTGTAGTAATCTGTATCAAACGTATACTTCTATAACTCCAAAAATCCTACCAAATTAGGAAGTCCTAAGAAATTCGTTTACCAATCCATAGAAAAAATAATGAGATCAGAATCACGTTTCTGTGAATTAACAAAACTAATTTACTGGGTGCAAAAGTTTCTGATTTTCAGCAGGATCAACACAAGTATCACCGTAAGCTATCCTAAAGGTCTTATTTGGCACTTTATTGAAACAAAAGCTATAAAACATGATTACTACAGTAGCATAATCATGTGGACACACAAAAGCGGTAAGGATAAATATTGGGTTGTCTCCCAACAAGCGCTTTTCTTTAATGCCTTTCTAGCTAGGCATGATGATGATAATGATGCTCACATAAAAGATAAGAATTGAAACATAACGGGAGCATCATGAAGCATATGGCTAGCACTTTTAAGTCTAACCCACTTCCTATGCATAGGGATTTTGTGAGCAAACAACTTATGGGAACGATAATCAACTAGCATAGGAAGGTAAAACAAGCATAGCTTCAAGATTTTAAGCACATAGAGAGGAAATTTGATATTATTGCAATTCCTACAAGCATATATTCCTCCCTCATAATAATGTTCAGTAGCATCATGAATGAATTCAACAATATAACCAGCACCTAAAGCATTCTTTTCATGATCTACTTGCATAGAAAATTCACTACTCTCCACATAAGCAAAATTCTTCTCCTGAATAATAGTGGGAGTATCATAAGAGACTTGAACACTAAAAATTGTTTCCACATTAAAAGAGTAATGTTCAGAAAAAGGGTAATCATAATCATGACAAGATTTGTAAATATAATCATCACTACTTTTTATAGCATAAGTTTCATCACAATAATCATCATAAGTAGCAACTTCCTTCTCATCATAATCGATTGAAACCTCTCCCAAGATAGTGGAATCACTAAATAAAGTTGACACTCTTCCAAATCCACTTTCGTATTCATCAAAATAAAATTCAACATCCTCCAAAATAGTGGGATCACTACTTCCTAAAGTTGACTCTCTTCCGAATCCACTTTCATCAATATAATCATCATAGGTAGGAGGCATGCTATCATCATAACAACTTTGCATATCAAAACTTGGGATGCTAAAAATATCATCTTCATTAAATATAGCATCCCCAAGCTTGGGACAAACATTAATTCCAGCAAATATATTCTCAAATATTTCATCCCATTCAAACATAGCTTCCCCAAGCTTGGGCCCTTTCATATCATAAGCATAATCACTCTCATCATTAAAAATATTGATAGAACCAATAGTATAGCAATTATCATCATCACAATGAGTAGTAGGAGCAACATCATTTGGGAGGGATATCTTTCTACCTTTGTTGCTACTTCTTTTCTTCTTCTTCTTCACATTATGTGTGTGTTCAACCATCCTCTTTGAGCTCCTTATTGATGAGATTGGTTGAATAGAAGGCTCCTCCTTGTTATCTGATTCATCATAAGAAATAATAGGAGGAGATTGGGAAGTCTCTTCCCTTTCATTTGTATTCTCTTCATCCTCTATTTGTTTTCTTTTCTTTATGTAATTGGCAATATAAGGATTTTCAATGCAATTCACCGCACAATACATATAAATTTCTTCTAGATCAAAATCAAGAACTTTATCAAGGGCAAATTTTGGAATATCATTAGTTATACATTTCATTTCTTCATAACCCAAAAGAAGGCTAAGCTCTTTATGATGCTCAAGGGTAATCAAATTATCACAATATTTGGAAATGACTTGATCATGAAACAAATAGCATTGGAGCTTTAAATGACCATGTTCATTGCAAAGTTCACAAGGGGCGCAAAAAATATTGAATCTTTCAGCACATTCATCTAGCTCTTCTTGCAAAAATTTGGTTTCTAAGTACTTATACCTCTTGCAATAAATATCTTCTCTATTTGGTGTGTTCATGCAAACATGCACTCCACAAAAGTTGACATGCTCATAAGAGATATTTTCATCATAACTAGTGCAATCATCATTAGCATCATGGATATTCAAAGAATTCGTACTAACAACATTGCAATCATGCTCATCATTCAAAGATTTAGTGCCAAACAATTTAGAGATTTCTTCTTTAGCACTTGAGCACAATTATCCTTTCCATCATACTCACGAAAGATATTAAAAAGGTGAAGCGTATGAGACAAACTTAACTCCATTTTTTTGTAATTTTCTTTTATAAATTAAACTAGTGCTAAAACAAGAAACAAAAAGATTCGATTACAAGATCTAAAGATATACCTTCAAGCACTCACCTCCCCAGTAATGGCACCAGAAAAGAGCTTGATGTCTATTACACAACCTTCTTCTTGTAGACGTTGTTGGGCCTGCAAGTGCACAGGTTTGTAGGACAGTAGCAAATTTCCCTCAAGTGGATGACCTAAGGTTTATCAATCCGTAGGAGGCATAGGATGAAGATGGTCTCTCTCAAGCAACCCTGCAACCAAATAAAAAAAAGTCTCTTGTGTCCCCAACACACCCAATACAATGGTAAATTGTATAGGTGCACTAGTTCGGCGAAGAGATGGTGATACAAGTGAGCGTAAACAGCAAGGTAACTAATGATAAAAGTGAGCGTAAACGGTATTGCAATGATAGGAAACAAGGCCTAGGGTTCATACTTTCACTAGTGCAAGTTCTCTCAACAATAATAACATAGAAAGATCATATAACAAGCCCTCAACATGCAACGAAGAGTCACTCCAAAGCCACTAATAGCGGAGAACAAACGTAGAGATTATGGTAGGGTACGAAACCACCTCAAAGTTATTCTTTCGGATCAATCTATAAAAGAGTTCGTACTAGAATAACACCTTAAGACACAAACCAACCAAAACCCTAATGTCACCTAGATATTCCATTGTCACCTCAAGTATCCATGGGCATGATTATACGATATGCATCACACAATCTCAGATTCATCCAACCAACATAAAAGTACTTCAAAGAGTGCCCCAAAGTTTCTACCAGAGAGTCAAGAACATGTGCCAACCCCTATGCATAGGTTCCCAATGTCACGAAACCGCAAGTTGATCACCAAAACATACATCAGGTGTTCTCATAAAAGACTCAATCCGATAATATAACTTCAAAGGGGAAACTCAATTCATCACAAGAGAGTAGAGGGGGAGAAACATCATAAGATCCAACTACAATAGCAAAGCTCGGGATACATCAAGATCGTGCCATAGAGGGAACACGAGAGAGAACACGAGAGAGAGAGATCAAACACATAGCTACTGGTACATACCCTCAGCCCCGAGGGTGAACTACTCCCTCCTCGTCATGGATAGCACCGGGATGATGAAGATGGCCACCGGTGATGGCTTCCCCCTCCGGCAGGGCGCCGGGAAGGGCTCCCCAGAGGTTTTTGGTTGCTACAGAGGCTTGCGGCGGTGGAACTCCTGATCTATCTTCTATTCTGGAAGTTTCAGGGTACGTAGGTATATATGGGTGCAAGGGGTACGTCGGTGGACCTCCGGGGTGCTCACGAGGCAGGGGGGCGTGCCCAGGGGGGTGGGCGCGGCCCCCACTCTTATGGGCAGCCCGGGAATCCCCTGACGTGCACTCCTAGTCTATCAGGTTGCTTTCCTTCCAAAAATAACTTCTCCAGTTGATTTCGTTCCGTTTTGACTCCGTCTGATATTCCTTTTCCTCGAAACACTGAAATAGGCATAAAACAGCAAATCTGGGCTGGGCCTCCGGTTAATAGGTTTGTCCCAAAAATAATATAAAATTGGATACTAAAGCCCAATATTGCCTAAAACAGTAGATAAAGTAGCATGGAGCAATAAAAAATTATAGATACGTTGGAGACGTATCAAGCATCCCCAAGCTTAATTCCTGCTCGTCCTCCAGTAGGTAAATGATAAAAAAAAGAATTTTGATGCGAAGTGATACTTTGGCATAATTTCAATGTAAATCCTCTTAATTGTGATATGAATATTCAGATCCGAAAGATTCAAGACAAGAGTTCATATTGACATAAAAATAATAATACTTCAAGCTTAATAATCAAAGTAATCATGTCTTCTCAAAATAGCATGGCAAAAGAAAGTTCATCCCTACAAAATCATATAGTTAGGCTATGCTTCATTTTCGTCACACAAAGATGTTCCCAACTTCTATACCCCCGATGACAAGCCAAGCAATTATTTCATACTTAAATAATCTCAAACCTTTTCAACCTTCACGCAATACATGAGCGTGAGCCATGGATATAGCACTATGGGTGGAATAGAGTATGATGATGGGGATTGTGTGGAGAAGACAAAAAAAGGAGAATGTCTCACATTGACGAGGATAATCAACGGGCTATGGAGATGCCCATCAATTGATGTCAACATGAGGAGTAGGGATTGCCATGCAACGGATATAGGTGCACTAGTTCGGCGAAGAGATGGTGATACAAGTGAGCGTAAACAGCAAGGTAACTAATGATAAAAGTGAGCGTAAACGGTATTGCAATGATAGGAAACAAGGCCTAGGGTTCATACTTTCACAAGTGCAAGTTCTCTCAACAATAATAACATAGAAAGATCATATAACAAGCCCTCAACATGCAACGAAGAGTCACTCCGAAGCCACTAATAGCGGAGAACAAACATAGAGATTATGGTAGGGTACGAAACCACCTCAAAGTTATTCTTTCGGATCAATCTATAAAAGAGTTCGTACTAGAATAACACCTTAAGACACAAATCAACCAAAACCCTAATGTCACCTAGATACTCCATTGTCACCTCAAGTATCCGGGCATGATTATACGATATGCATCACACAATCTCAGATTCATCCAACCAACATAAAAGTACTTCAAAGAGTGCCCCAAAGTTTCTACCGGAGAGTCAAGAACGTGTGCCAACCCCTATGCATAGGTTCCCAATGTCTCGAAACCCGCAAGTTGATCACCAAAACATACATCAAGTGTTCTCATAAAAGACTCAATCCGATAAGATAACTTCAAAGGGGAAACTCAATTCATCACAAGAGAGTAGAGGGGGAGAAACATGATAATATCCAACTACAATAGCAAAGCTCGGGATACATCAAGATCGTGCCATAGAGGGAACACGAGAGAGAACACGAGAGAGAGAGATCAAACACATAGCTACTGGTACATACCCTCAGCCCCGAGGGTGAACTACTCCCTCCTCGTCATGGATAGCCCCGGGATGATGAAGATGGCCACCGGTGATGGCTTCCCCCTCCGGCAGGGCGCCGGGAAGGGCTCCCGAGAGGTTTTTGGTGGCTACAGAGGCTTGCGGCGACGGAACTCCCGATCTATCTTCTGTTTTGGAAGTTTTAGGGTACGTAGGTATATATGGGTGCAAGGGGTACGTCGGTGGACCTCCGGGGTGCTCACAAGGCAGGGGGCGCGCCCAGGGGGGTGGGCGCGCCCCCCACCCTCGTGGGCAGCCCGGGACACCCCTGACGTGCACTCCAAGTCTATGAGGTTGCTTTCTTTCCAAAAATAACTTCTCAAGTTGATTTCGTTCCGTTTTGACTCCGTCTGATATTCCTTTTCCTCGAAACACTGACATAGGCATAAAACAACAAATCTGGGCTAGGCCTCTGGTTAATAGGTTAGTCCCAAAAATAATATAAAAGTGGATAATAAAGCCCAATATTGCCTAAAACAGTAGATAAAGTAGCATGGAGCAATCAAAATTTATAGATACGTTGGAGACGTGTCAACAACATATTTAAGTTGAGTTATACATCAGGTTCAACTTACAGTAAAAGTAACCAGTGTCATAATGCCATGACATGCATCACCAACATATGCATCACAAATCAATGAAAATAACTAAGTCAACTACGCTCCCACGGAGCTATCCTCAACTCATGATACTCCTCTGGTTAAGATCAAACCTCACTTAAACCAGAATCCTTTCTAACAATCTCATCATTTTTCATCATGCAAAAATGATTTTACTGATTATTTATCTCCATGACCATATCATTTTATCATTACTCATAACTAAATTCTTGTTAGCTTATCTACAAGATTCACTTCAAACTTTCTGTAAACCAAGCATATTTAACATGACAAGCATATAACAGAATATACTTATCATAATAATAATTTAAATGCATGAATAATCATAAGTTCAAGTAGGAAAATCACAAATATTGAAGTGGCACTATGAAAATGTTGATGTGGCTTGCCATAGTGCAGATGACGTTCACAAGCCTCGTGGTGATCCTCAAGACAAGCCTGCTCTTCTGAAAATAAATAAAACCACAAAAAGAAAACATCAAGAAACCTTCTGAAAATTACCAAAAAATCTAGACAGCAAGGAAAAATCCCATATTTTGGGTGCTGCTTGATTTTTGGACAAAGAACACAATGCAAAAAGAATCAATGCATTTGGACTTATAGATAAAAAGTTATGGTTGTTTGAAGTTTTCTGGATTTAAATGAATTTGAATTAAAAATAAAACAGACTGGGGGGTGACGTCGAAGGCTTAAAAGCCCAGGGCGCCACCACTCATACCGCTTCACACGCATACAGAGTGGCTGACTAGTGGGCCCTGCTAGTCAGGTGAGAAGGAGGGGGAGAGGGAAACAGAAAGTGGCGGAGCTTCGCCGGAGCGCATGCCGGCGGCGAGGTCTCCTGGGACCAAACGAGAGGGGGGGGGGTCGAAGGAGAAGAAGACGGCGCACCTGCCCGTACCCGTAGCATGTCTAGAGGTGGTCGGACAGCGTCGGAAACGACCACTCCAGTGGAGGCACAGGGCAGCGATCGCCAAAGACAATGGCGGCTAGGGGCGGCTCCAGGGGCTCCAACAAGGCGGAATGGCTTCACCGAAGAGGGGTGGAGGCCCTGGCAGGGTTGCCCTGGCTTGGGAGGTGTTGGAGCTGCAGGGACGATCCGAAGGGGATCGTCGGTGAGCTCGGGCTCGGGGAGGGCAGCCCGCGGCCTGCCCGGCCGGGCTGCGGCTTTGTACTGGCTTGAGGTGAGTGTGGGAGTGGCTGCGGGTGCTCGAGGAGGCTAGGGGTGGCGACATTTATAGGCAAGCGGCCAGGGTTGTTCGGGCTCCACCGGAGGACAACTGTCCGCGGCGCCCGGCGATGAACGGCGCCAGTGAGAGAGGGGGAAGAGGACGGAGATCACGCGGGGACTGTCGGCGGGCGCGGACGAGCACAGGGGCGAGGGGCAAGACGACAAGCACAGTGCGCCGCGCATTGTGTCGTTGGCCGGACCGTGCCCGTGCCCGCTGCGGCAAGCTCCGGCGTCGGCGAGTGCCAGGAAGGAGTTAAGGGAGTTGAGACGGGGATGGTGGCGCGGTTTCGCACGCTCGGGCAGGCTGGGCAGCGAGCACGCGCGCAACAGAGCGCTAGGCGGCACGCAGAGCGCGTGTTTTGCATGCCAGCACACCCGGACGAACGCGGTCACCGCATGAACCATGACATCAGGCCAGCCTAAGCGCTAACTTCATGTTTGGCGTGTAGTCCTTGGTAGTTTGGAGTGTTACCACGGTTGGGTTTGGTTCCAGGTGCAGTAGAAATGAATTTGTACTCCAAGTAAGTTTCTGGACAGTAACTTTGGAGGTTTGCTGTGGTCAAACCACTGGGAGTTGAGGGCTAGGCTTTGGAGGCTAGCCAACACTTACTAAGGTAAAGAGGCACAAGAAAAACCAGCTACAATGGAGCTACTAAAATGGTAGTTCCTATAGAAACCACCATTTCTGTCTAGAAATGAAATTATTTTCTGTAGCCAAAATATTCCAAAGAGTGATGAAATATTTTTTTCTTAGAAAGGTGCCCTAGGGTTCAAAGAATAATTGTGATTTTTCTCAGGATTTTAGGGGCAAGAAAAATTAGGGTTGCTTTGGAGCACAAAGGGCTAGCTAGGGTTTTGGAGGGAAAAATGAATATTTTTCATTTAAGAAAAATATTCCAAGTGATATTTTGAGATGATCTAGAGGTGAAGAAGTGGTTTGAGAAAGAGTAGAAGCACTTGGGTGAAAGTTAAGGGGTACCCAAGTGGTTAAGTCGAAAGGAAATGATTCCAAAAACTCCAAAGTCAAATCCAAATGAGCTGAAAACCAGGCTAAGAAGAGAGGGCAAAAACCAGGCTGTCACAGTACTAATGAACTCTACTTCATGTAAGTCAGCCGCATGATAGGAGGATGGAATATGTATGAAAAACAGGATGGTGTGACATATTGACATATATGATGTATAAAGTGTAAACTAAGCACAAGGTGTTTGAACTTGTTAGAAGCAATGCAAGCTAGAAACCATATGAAAGATGAAACCAATATCACTCTGCCAAATTAAAAGGGTGCCCTAAAAATGTATTTGACAAAATTAGAAGCAATACATGGCAACAGGCTAGAAATAACATGCAATATGCAACGAATAAAGGTGACTCATCATAAGTGATTGATGCAGGATACATAAGAGAGGTAGTTTCATGTAAGAACAAGGTTAACACATAGATGTAGTGTGTACCAAAAATAGGAAGGCATGTCATATTCACAGGTATAATGTGTAAACTAAGCAGATGCAATTTACCCTAATTAGAAGCATTACAAGCTTGACACCATATGCAACATGCAACCACATATCACACTGTGAAGTTAGAGCAAGCACCTGTGACGGTGGTGTAGGGGAAGTGCGGTATTCAAGTACAGAGCTACATTCAATATTTTCATTTAGGCTTGCTGTTTCTTGAGAATCATGTGGAGAGGATGAAACTGCATTCTTTATAAGAGTAGTGCATCTCATACTAACCCACGGGCGTGACTGTCTCATCATAAGTGATAGATGCGGGATACACAAGAACAATAGTTTGATGTAAGAACATGGTGTGATAGGCAGATGTAGTATGTACCAAAAACAGGAAGGTGTGTCATATTCACATGTATAATGTGTAAGCTAAGGAGATGCAATTTAACAAATTAGGAGCAATACAAGCTAGGCACCATATGCAACATGCAACCAGATATCACACTGCCATGTTAGAGCAAGCACCTTGGGTTGTGGAGTAGGGGAGATGAGATTTGGAGCTTGCACTACACTAGGAGTAGCAGGAGAATCTTTAGAGATCATCTGTTTCGGTTGCTCCAGAGGACCACCATCATTCCGTGCCTTCGTCCTTTCAGATTTTGCCTTGTCAAGTAAACACACAAGAAAAAGGAATGAAATTCGCACCTCCAAATTTGTTGATGCATGATACAAACGAACAGAACTTTTATGTATGGCAACCACATTGTAGGAGGATGGAATATGTATGAAAAATGCTAAACAGAAGGCATTTCAACAAATTGGAAGCAATGCAATCTAGACACCATATGAAAGATCCAACCAAAATCACTCTACCAAGTTAGATGTGTCTCATTATAAGTGGCACTTCAACAAATTAGAGGCAATACATGTTTGAAATGATATGCAAGATGCAACCAATATTACACTGTCAACTTGAAGGTGTATCGTCAAAAGTGATTGATGAGGGATACACAAGAAAATTAGTTTGATGTAAGAACATGGTTAATAGAAAGATGTAGTATGTACCAAAAACAAGAAGGCATGTCATATTCACAGGTATAATGTGTTAACTAAGCAGATGCAATTTACCCTAATTAGAAGCATTACAAGGTAGACACCATATGCAACATGCAGCCACATATCACACTGCCAAGTAAGAGCAAGCACCTGCGATGGTGGTGTGGGGGAATTGTGGTCATCAACTAGAGAGCTACGTTGACTATCTTCATTTAGCCTTGCTGTTTCTTGAGAATCATGTGGGGAGGATGACACTGCACTCTTTAAACGAGTAGGACATCTCACAGTAACCCACTGGGTGACTATCTCATCATAAGTGATTGATGAGGGATACAAAAGAGCATTAGTTTGATGTACGAACATGGTTAATAGACATATGTAGTATGTATAAGAAACATGAAGGCATGTCATTATCAAAGGTATAATGTGTAAAGTAAGCAGATGCAATTTAACCAAATTGGAAGCAACACAAGCTAGACACCATATGCAACATGCAACCACATTTGACAACGTGAAGTTAAAGCAAGCACCTGGGATGGTTGTGTGTGGCAATTGAGATCATCAACTGCAGAGCTACGTTTACTGTCTCCAACTGCTGACACTGCACCCTTCAGATGGCTGAAACGCTTAGTGCTTATCTTTGAATTACACTGGAGCGACTTCTGTCTTTTCTTTTCTGCATTCATCAACACCGCATCAGAGTCTAAAATACCCATGCATAAAAAAACAATACTGTGAGTATGGGTGAAGTGTGTGCACAATTAGTATAGTGTAAAGGTAGCAGATAGCAGGTCGGTGAGGAATAAATGACGGGAGACATATGATAGCTCTACAACATGCATGGCACACCAAATTACTACAGGATTCTATGAAAATAACAGTTTACTGAAAACAAATAGGCCAGTCCATTTTTTTGTACCGTCCGATGTACAAAGAACGGGCAGATCACCTTCATCTACCTCCGGCCAGTCACTGTTGACGATCTTCCTCGAAACGCCAGCGACCATCGGCCCAGTCTCCTGCCTCCGCCCTCCCCTCGACCTCACCGCACCGTTGTGCTTGGCACCGCCCCCGGCCATCCATTCAAGCCCGCCGACCTCAAGATCGGGCGCAAGCAGCTCCTGCGCCCCACACTCCAATGATAGAGATCGATGCGCCGCTTCCCCGTTGAATAGGCGGACTAGGTGCTCTGCGCGCCTAGGCGGGTGCTGCTTCTTTTAATTGTGATTCGACTGACCCTGAATTGAAATCTAGGTGGGCTACTGACCTCTAGCAAAGGTGAAATAGTAAAGGGAGGAAACCTTGTGCATTTAGTATCACAAAGAAGATGCAATAAGAAGCGCTCAACTAGTTTGTTTCGTGGGATGAATATGGTGTGAGCAGAGACTTAAAATTTGCATGAATAAGGGAAGAGGAGTACCTCTTTCTGCTGGCAGTGATGTGTCCTCCTTCTATTTTTCCAATGATCTTCTTGTGGTTCGCTGGAAACAAGAAGTTGTGGAGGACGGTGGATCTTTGGACGAACTCATGGCCAAGTTGTTGAGTGTGGTGCGGTGGCCGTCTGTCGGCGGCGGGGAACCAGATCCAAGGCGGCGAACGACAGCATAGTGGGAACAGCTCCGGTGTGGTGGACGGTTGCGACAATGGAGCTGCAGCGGTGAGGCACAGGACAATGTGGTCGAAGTGGTTTTGGTACAACGCACGTCGGCGTCGGCGTCGTGGAGGCAGCTCTGCCTCGGCTTCAGCTGCTAAGTCCTTGAGGGCATTGCGGTTGTGGTTGTGCTGGGCGATGACGTCGGGGTACCGGCTCCAACGTGATGGAGGAGGGGGGCGGTGGATTGGGCGCTATGGGGTGGAGGACGGAGGAGGCTGGGGTTTCGCGGCTGGTGGAGAGGGTGTTTTGGCGCCCACAGAGTATGAATGGGGAAACGGAGGGAGGGGAACTAAGGGGGAACAATGTTTTGGTTTGGGACGCGCTTGTTTGAAATTTGGGGAAAGTTACAAACTTTGCCCCCATCTAAAATTTTGGACATATTGCGGGTTGGGGCTAGGAAAGTAATCTCAGGTGTCCCAAATGTGGGCGGATAGATTTCGGCCGAGTGCCTGGGTGTTTAGGCGCCCACGGCATATGAATGCTTCTCAGAGGCGGTTGAGACTGGCGTCTTGGTGAAGTTACAAACCTACCCCGGTTTAGACCTTTGGACATCAGGCCGATATGCTACACGGGCTAGAGTTAGGACAGTAATTTCCTACCACCAAACATTAGTCTCGCGCGGTTTCGGGTGACCAGAGGCTTATTTGGAGCTTTGTTCAATATTTGGGAGCAGAAGCATTAACGTTTTCGGTTCTCTTGAATTGAACTTTCAGGATTTGTCAAACTTCACAAATCTTTACTCTTGAAAATCCTAAAGCTATGATTATTTTGGAATGGAGGGGGTACATTTGAATATACATTGCACACGAGTATATATTAAAAAATATGCAACTTACCTCAGTTCATGCATGGTTCCAGATATAATCTCCTTGGTTGCAAAAAAAGTTAGACATGCGTATGAATATATAACATGTTCAAACGCACAACAAAGATTGATGTCCCCTTTTAGATCTGATTTACAAATGCCATTATCTCGGGTTCAAATAGATGAATGCACTTCCTATGAATTCAAATCTTTGAAACCCCCTTTACGTTGAATTCAACATGTATTCTATTTCGTAGCTAGCAATTTGGAATGTATCCATGCAAGTGACAAATGTATAAAGTGCTTCACACTAACAACATGGAGTGCACTAACTAATGTTTATATATTAATTGCAAAATCAATCCATTGCATGTATTTCAAACCACTCTCACTCTATGGATCGATAATATGAAATAAACACATGCACATGCTAGAATTCAATAGAGTATGGGTGTCTGATAGACCAATTTTCGTCCATATGCAATTTGCAAAATTCATGATCTCATCCAAAAATAATAATGCCATTTATATTTTAATTTAATGTGTAGAACCACCTTTTACACGTAGATGCACTATGCCTCGTCCCGTTCTCACAAACGCGCTATATATCTCTCTATCTAACACATAAGTGCACACACTTTATATGCATCCGCATTTCTCTTTCACACATGCTCACAGTCTCTCCCGGGGTGTCGGGGTGTCTTACGCACATGCTCTCTCTCTCTCTCTCTGACTACTATGTACCACTCCCTTCACTAATCTCAGTTGGAAAACACTATTTCTCTCACATGCATATATACACACGCACGGTCTCTACTAGCCCTCTATACGCACATATATGTGCCTACGTGTCTCCCGCACGCACATTATCTTTAGGCTCTCTCGCACACATTGCCCCCGACCCCCCTCCCCAGACACACCTCTCTCTTAGTAGTTGGCAGATATGATTCCATCATATCATTCGGTAGGATATCCCTGACTGTTAGGCTGGATGGTAATACGAGGCAAAGTTTTACCCTAGTTCAGACCCTTGAAGTTGAGGAAAAAACCTACTCTTGGTACTGTATATTAGTGATAGGGGTGTGTACAAAGTACACGTGAATACCAGGCATTGTGCGTGTGTGTATACTATCGACGAACTAGCCCCCAAGCTTCTATAACATACTCAGGGCTTAGGGTTACAAATCATATATAGTCGACTTATCACCAGTGGGGATAGAGTTCTCCACGACCCTGGTAGCTTCGTGTTGTATGCCGAGTCCTCCACATGGGTCTTCATATAATGCGTCTTGGTCCAATCTATGTGGCGCAGGATGGAACCGACCCATGAGTCCTCATGTTGACCCACCACAACTAGAAATAATGTGCCCACCACACCACACACGCAATCGTCCACTAAGAAAATAAGCATATACAATAGTACAATGTTATACATGAAAGTTAATTGCATGGTGCATCGAAAAATATTTGTTCTGCATTGTGAATGTTTATATATTCTCCTAAAATATTAGTCACAGGAAAGATAAACAAAGGGCATATCTCTCCTTGTCTCCACCGGACCCCTCTTTCTACACCACTTTCACGTACGCACACAAACTATCTCTCAGCCCTCTAAAAGTATGCATGCCCACGACACATTCACGCGTGATGGTCACTGTATTTCAAGCTAAAGCACTATATAGTCACTGGACTTCAGAATATGCTCATTATGGTCACCGTATACATTCTCGTGGTGATCATACTGTATCTAGCTCATGATACATCTCCGTATTTTCTTGATGACACTGACGGACTTTGCATTTGATGCGTGCTCTGTATTTTGTTGACGACACTTACGGTCATTGTATTTGAAGTGAAAGCACGATATGGTCACTGGACTTCAGAATAAGCTCATCACGGTCACCACATACATTTTGTCATGCTAACCAACATGTGGTTGGCTGGTTAGGACGACAGTGGTTTCTCGAGCCCACCAGGGTGAAAGTCCCGGTGCTCGCATTTATCCTGGGTTAATTTCAGTATTTTCTGGCGATGTGCATTCAGTGGGAGGAGACGTTCCACTCGACTACGAGGCACCTATGGTGACTTCGTAAAATCTCAAGATCATATGCTGGCTCACTCTCCCGAAGGTGCTCATAGGGGTAGGGTCTGCGTGTGTGCACTTATAGCGGTGAGTGCTTGCGCGTATATATGAGCCCTTGCGTCTGTACCGTGTTAAAAAAATATATGTCATGATTATACGGTCACTGGCTCACCCGTATGATACATCTCTGTCGTATCTATAATGTTTGATTGTTCCATGCCAATATTATTCAACTTTCATATGCTTTTGGCAACTTTTTATACTATTTTTGGGACTAACATATTGATCCAGTGCCCAGTGTCAGTTCCTATTTGTTGCATGTTTTATGTTTCGCAGAAACCCCATATCAAATGGAGTCCAAATGGGATAAAAATGGACGGAGAATAATTTTGGAATATTTATGATTTTCTGGAAGAAAAATCAACACAAGACGGTGTCTGAGGGGGCCACGAGGTAGGGGGCCGCCCCTGACCCTCGTAGGCACCCCGTAAGGTAGTTGATGATCTTCTTTTGCTACAAGAAAGCTAATTTTCAGAGAAAAATCTGGGCAAAGGTTTCAATCCAATCGGAGTTACGGATCTCCGGATATATAAGAAACGGTGAAAGGGCAGAATCTGGGAACGCAGAAACAGAGAGAGACAGAGAGACAGATCCAATATCGGAGGGGCTCTCGCTCCTCCCATGCCATGGAGACCATGGACCAGAGGGAAAACCCTTATACCATCTAGGGAGAAGGTCAAGGAAGAATAAGAAGAAGAAGAAGAAGAAGAAGAAGAGGGGCTCTCTCCCCCTTGCTTCCGATGGCATCGGAACGCCGCCGGGGGCCATCATCATCACCGCGATCTTCACCAACACCGCCATCATCTTCACCAACATCTCCATCACCTCCCCCCATCTATATTCAACAGTCCACTCTCCCGCAACCCGCTGTACCCTCTACTTGAACATGGTGATTTATGCTTCATATTATTATCCAATGATGTGTTGCCATCCTATGATGTTTGAGTAGATTTTCGTTGTCCTATCGGTGATTGATGAATTGCTATGATTGGTTTGAGTTGCATGTTTTATTATTGGTGCTATCGTGCCCTCCGTGTCGTGCAAGCGTGAGGGATTCCCGCTGTAGGGTGTTGCAATATGTTCATGATTTGCTTATAGTGGGTTGCTTGAGTGACAGAAGCATAAACCTGAGTAAGGGGGTTCTGGCGTATGGTATAAAGGGGACTTGATGCTTTAATGCTATGGTTGGGTTTTACCTTAATGATATTTAGTAGTTGCGGATGCTTGCTAGAGTTCCAATCATAAGTGCATATGATCCAAGAAGAGAAAGTATGTTAGCTTATGCCTCTCCCAAATAAAACTTGCTATCGGTCTAGTAAAGTAGTCAATTGCTTAGTGACAATTTCACAACTCCTACCACCACTTTTCCACACTCGCTATACTAACTTTATTGCTTATTTATCTATACAGCCCCTAGTTTATATTTACGTGCTCTTTATTATCTTGCAAACCTATTCAACAACACCTACAAAGTACTTCTAGTTTCATACTTGTTCTAGGTAAAGCGAATGTTAAGCGTGCGTGGAGTTGTATCGGTGGTCGATAGAACTTGAGGGAATATTTGTTCTACCTTTAGCTCCTCGTTGGGTTCGACACTCTTACTTATCAAAAGAGGCTACAATTGATCCCCTACACTTGTGGGTTATCACCGTACAACTCCGTATTTTGTTGATGACACAATCAATTGACGAGTCAAACGTTCCACATGGCGCAACTAGTGTTGCACCATCGGGGCGCGTAACCGTGGGGCCCACCTGTCAGCCCATATATGAAAGAAAGAAATGGTAGTTTGAGTCTATACTGTGTTAATAAAATACATTTTAGGGTGATCATACGGTCATTGGCTCACCATACAACTTCGTAATTTGTTGATGACACGATCAATTGACCAGTCAAACGGTCCACATTCAGTAGCGCACATTACCATAGGGCCCACCCATCAGCGCGTATATGAAGGACAGAAATGGTAATAAATTAGTGGTCGGTGGGTATTCGAAGTCGTGAGACCTCTGGTTGGCAGTCGCCCGCGGTGGTGGATTGGGAGGTGGCATGGGGATCGCCGGAGAAAAAGCTCGGCGCGAGGTGGGCCTAGAGGGATGGCCGGTGCGGCGGCGGACTGGCGGTGGGGACTGGTTTCGGGGCAGGCGGGGCAGCGTGGCGGCGCGGGCCGACCGCGGGCGGCGGGGGCTGGCGGTTCGGCCGGTGGTGGCTGGCGGCTCAGGGGGGTGGAGTTTGAAGATAAACTCCAAGCCCTTGATTTCATATCCAACGGCTGGAAAATCTAATGACCGGAGATGAAAAAGTCAGTCGACTGACATGTAGCCTCACCCCGCACGTACACAAGCACGCACGCAACACACGCACGCATGCAGGCGTCCAACACTGACACATACACATAACGAACACACGCACGCATGCAGGCGTGCAACACTGACACACACACATGCACTCACGAACACATGCACGTACGCACACATGCATGCAACACTGAAACATACCCTTACACGCACGCCTGCATGCATGCAACACACAACACAAGACACAGCTCAACCTATACGTGCATGCACCCTTTGTTAAGGACATGGATTGTTGCGGGTATTAATCAATCTTATCTGTGATAAGCAGAACATTGATGTTTGTAGCAGTCTTTATGAATCACAAGTATCGAATGGGCTATCAACATAGTAGGCTTATCTGCATGAAATAGATGACGTCACACTCAATGAACAATCATCGGTTTATGAAATGCCCGCTTCTGACTGCCCTGGCCCACCAAAAGTTCCTCTGTTGTGCACTGCCTGCGTTGGGTCACTGACATGCATGCCATGTACCCAAAGAGCCCACATGTCAGTGGAAGAACGGCGCGGTGTCATACGTCAGAGTCGAGGGCGCCACTCGTTGCACGCCCGACTAAACACGCCTCCTTGCCGCATTCAAACGCCTCCATGAAACCCGCCAGTGTGGAAGCCGAGAAACCCACTCTGGACACACGTCCATTCATGACTGGGCCGGCATTAAATGCAATGCTGGCCAAGCTCCTCCCGTCCGCCGTCTATTTAATCTCCTATTTAAACGAGGCCAAACGCCGACCAAGAATCGCACACCTTCGCCGCTCCCCTATCTCCTCCTTCACCATTTTGTCCACTCTTACAATGGCTTACGAAGAGTAGTTATCCCGCATCCTAGCCGGCTAGGCGGCCCGCCGAGCCCGCCGGATACGAGCTGTGCAGCTCGCTGATCCACCTCCCTTCCCTCGCACGACGGAGCCAGTTTCCGCCCCAAGCCAGCACGCGGTTCAGCAACTTGCTGCTCCAGGCCAGCTTAACGAGGAGCGGCGCACGGGTGTCGTCGCTACCGTCCACGCCCCCACCTCGTACCGTGCCTCTCGTGTCTGCGACCGCGTCTCCCGTTTCTGTGGCCGAGACTCCCATGCTGGCGGCCGCGCCATGCAATCAGCGATAAAAGCCAGGTGCACGGAGAACGACGAGTCGGTGGCCAGTGCCTCCGCTCCGGCGCCGTCATCAAGGAGAAGTAGAACACGGGAGGCTGCCGCCGCTTGGGTCCCATGAAGGCCACCGCGGAGGTGACGCCGGCATACACAACAGGTGTCTTGCCGGATCCTTTTGTTGCGAGGACCTTCGTCGACCCCGCATGGGCTCCACAGAAGCGGGGAAGCCCCCTTCCACCATCATCTTCGGCATTAGCCAATGATATCAGTTGGGCAGTGGGGAAGCGAGCCATCCTTTGCGCTGAAGCATATACCTCCGGGGCTCCTGGCAGTCCGGTGATCGTGCTGCCGGACATGAGGAACACAAATGGATCGGTGGGCGACCATATAGGCCGGGTATTATATACCTGTGCTATCCAGAACTAGCACCGCGTAGTTCATTTGAATGTAATGAAATCCATCATGTTTGTATGAAAATCCGGTATTTTATATGATTTTCGTCATTGTTTATATGAAATATTGTCGTGGTTGCATGAATTTCGTCCGATTGGTTGAGTTGCTGTCATAATGTGTGCGACTATGGTTGGATGACGTAATTTGCGGGTCATCAGTCGGTCTGCGGGCGGCTCGAGCGGCGTGGTGGGACAAAAAAACACATCTCGTGCGAGCTCATCTCCAACGTGCGCGCTAGAGGATGCATGAGCACCCGAGCCATTCCTTGTTCATCGGTGGCAAAGGCACCGGTGGACAAAAGGGTCGCCAATATTTTGGCTACCCCGGGCAAGATCCAAACAAC
Source organism: Triticum aestivum (assembly GCF_018294505.1). Taxonomy (NCBI): domain Eukaryota; kingdom Viridiplantae; phylum Streptophyta; class Magnoliopsida; order Poales; family Poaceae; genus Triticum; species Triticum aestivum. Next base: position 547,065,185 of record NC_057798.1, on the reverse strand, counting down.
CCCTCCCGGTAGATTCAAATCCCTCATTCGCCGTGGAATTTTTCCGTGTGTTGTTTTCATGGACTAGCAAGATGCCCGTGCATTACACGGAACATCAAGATGCATTTTTTTTACAAAACACCTGTTGTGTTTGACCCATGCAGGAGTAATCCCATTTGTAAAAACTAATGATATCTCGAGAATTTTATCGAAAAAATGGTATCTCGAGAATTTTTTTGGACTCCATTTTTTATACAAGGCCACAAACCCATATTACAGGTAGCGAGGCAAAAATTAATGTCTTCTAAGTCAATGTTGCAAGCCACCTCGTTTCCTTGTTTGCCATGTAAATGAATGTGTATTCTTCTCTTTCATTCACATCAAGCCAATGCTCACACTACCACATGCATGCAAGGGATAATTAATGTCCTCCTTTGCTAGTACTACGAGGCAAACACCATTAATATTGCATAGATTAGTGTTAGTGGCCTTGTATATCTACAAATTGTACTTTTGATAGTGGCCTTGTATATAAAAATGGAGGGAGAAAGATGAGAGATAAGGTGAGGAGGAGTGGGGCCTGGTGGTGACTGGTGGTCGGACTGGGCGGAGGCATGGGGATGGACGGTGCATTATGTCTAGGTTTGTATCTCTCTCACACACACACCCACGTAGGTGGGGTACATGCACAAAGAGAACATGTGCACGCACGACACACATACTCCTGTCTCTTTCCCAACCACACCCGCGCGGGTACACGGTGGAGCTCATTTCTGTACAAATAGGCAGCCCACATGGTAATTTGACATGTGTACTGGTTGTCTACTTGATGGAGGGAGGATCGTCTACCACGAGTGAACAAACAAATTGCGACTTGACGTGTTATGTTAAAAAAGAGGCAAACCATGTGGGGCCTACCTTAGAGGCAAGGCTCTATACACTGGAGTACTTTTGATGTGTCCCGTCAACTCACAAAACGAGGAGAAGCTTGCTTAGTACGCCGTCTCCCCCGCCCACGGGCGCGGTGGCTTGCAGGATGAGGTGAAGCTTGCTTACTACTAGTACTGTACACCTTACGCCCGCTCCCTCGCCCACGCGCGCGGTGGCTCGCAGGACGAGGAGAAAATTTTACTACTCCCTCCGTTTACTCCCCGTCCCTACCTTGGTTAGAGAGATTATCATATTGTTTGGAATATATGTCCTTTAGTATTCCCTCCATTTACTTATACAAGGCCACTATAAAAAATGCATTTTGCATCTATACAAGGCCACAAATAGTAATCGAGACAAAAGTTACTACTCCCTCATTTCCAGTTTATGGCTCAATTTCAATATCTCTCCAACGAAGGTAGACAGTGAGTGGTGGAATTAATTTCGTAGCTTGCACAAGTAATTAGTACGCTTGTTTTTTTCAAGAAGTTATGTTTACCGAGGCATTAATTAGAACGAATGCATGAATGACCACTAAATTTCCATGAACTTCTACATGCATTGGTGAGTTTTCTCTTGACACTGCTTGCATAGGGTGATTTAACGCACCTCGAAATCCAACATGTGATGGTACTACTACTAGTAGTAGAATTGAGATTTATGAAACGGAAAAACGAATTTTTTTAGATGAGCCCTATAAACCCTAGTGGGTACGTACTCCGTAAAATCAGATTTTCCCAAAACTAACTCGCTCAACCTTTATTTGCTTATTTCCCTTCGCGCCTCCTTGCCTTGAACAGACTATGCCAAACTCCCCTACCTGCCGTGCGGGTAAAGACCCGCCCTCACCTTTTTTTAGTCCGGGTTTGTATCGATGGATCGCGCGAAGCAGCAAAAACCAAGCCGTGTCTTGTACTCCTCCGTCGACTCGCTTTCATGAATTTTGTACTTCCTGTCGCCGACATGTGGGACATATACTAATGAGTCGATGTGTCAAGCACCAAATAATAGTGCAGAATAGCAGGGGGACGCACCCTAGTCGTACCGCCCCAGTAGTAGTAATGAGCAATGAGACGTCAAATCACAATGTTGCACCTTCCCAGACGGACGAAGCAACCATTATTTCACACTTTGGTTCGCCATCATCTCAAACCACGTGGGAGCGCATGACAGGCTATCCTCAAGAGGGACACGCGCATCGCCTTGGTACATCATGACACGTGGGACCGCATGACAGGCCATGCTCCCCCGCCAATCGCTCGGTAAAATCACCTCATTTTTACTACTTCCTCTGTATCGGTTTACATGGCATGCATGTCGTTCTAGGTTGAGAATTTAACTGGCTATATATGTGATGAACAGTATATGTTTCGAAACTACATCCGCTTAAGAATCCAATGATATACTTTTTGTGACATAGTAAATCATATTTAACAAATGGATGACCTAGAACTACGTGCATGCCCTATAAACTGAGACGCCTTAAAAACGAGACGGAGAGGGTAGTATAGTATGTATCATTTTAGATCAATATAGTTGGGGTTCACCTAGGAGCAAAACCAAGTGGTAGGCTGCTCCTGTCGTGTTGGCGTAGCAACTCAAGCAGGATCAGTCCACACACGAAATGGCGACACACTTAATAGGACCCCTTTGGCCGACATGTGGCTCATCCACCGTCTTGTTCCACGTGCGATGCACCAAATTACAGTTCAGAGCAGCGGTTGGAATTGGAGGCACCCCGGTCGTAGCGCTGCAGTAGTAGAAAATGAGCGATGAGGGGTCAAATCACAAAGCCCCACCTTTCCCACATTAAGCTAGATGGACGAAGCAACCATCATTTCACTCTAGGGTGCAAGAGCATAAAGAAAACAGAAAACCAATGATGCGTGCTACAGCTACCTAGGGCACCTAGGGTAGGGGTCTCCATTACAAATCCTTTTTTTGAAAGCGCCTCCACTATAAATAGGCTTCTCCCTCGTCCTCTTGAAGAAAACCGATGATGAGTGCAGCGGTAGGGTTTGTAGGAGTACTACGGCATGCGGGGCCACGTCGTAGTAAACGGGAGAGGGATTGAGTTCGAGTCGACGCCTTAAATATGTGTGGGCCGCTTGGTTTTACGGGAATGAGGCAACATTTTGGGTTCGGGGACCAGTGGGGATATACGTACAAAAAATTGTGGACGTAGGTTTGACCGAAAGGTAATGATGCATGGGCCCTGCATTTTGATATACCCAGGGCCACATGAAATTTGCTACTCTACTCAAAACTAGTAAGGTACACATGCATTGAACGCATGAGATTCGGAAACTAAACTATGAATAAATACACATATAGCATGTAAAGCTTTGAGTCATATATGCATGATGTAGATGTTCGTTTAGTTCTTATAGTTCATCTCATTCAAAATCAATTAGTTTTATAAAAATGTTAAGATTCATGGGGTTGTGCATCGTAAAGCATAAAGTAAAAAACAAATAATCGCAATTCATTTTAAAAAAATTGGGTAATTATGATACGGAAGATTCTAGAACAAAGGAGAAGTGCTTGTGTTTTGAGGTTTGTGCATTATGCTTAAGTTCAACCATGGAGTCTTCTAAATTTTACATGTGGCAGATCTGGTGGAATGTTGATGATATCCAACGGCCAGTAGTGCTTGGATTTGCCATCTCTGCCCTGTCGGGTTAGCTTCATCCAGCGACCATCTTTCAAAGTTATTCGCACACTATATAGTTCTTGTGCCATACTTGCATGTCTTGGAAAAAAGCTACTAGTGGGTTGTACTAGCTATTTAGTAATAGAAGATGTATACATGGAAGTTGTAGGGAAAGAGATGACATGGAGTATCTCAATTCCTATGAGTAGGGATTGGAAAAGAGATGTCATTTGGTTCACATCATAGGAACTTCTCTATTGAATCTAGAGATGACATGTATCTCAATTCCTATGAGGAGGGATTAGAAAAGATATGTAATTTGGTTCATATCATAGGAACTTTTCTATTGAATATACGCTAATGTTTATTTTCCTTTGAAATTATGGGAGTATAGGAATCCATTCATATGAACCAAGTGGCTCTAAAGCTATACAAATGATATCATGTTTATTTCCTTTGAAATGTCGATCATATGAATCTATTCCTATGAACCAATTGGCTCTAAAGGAAAAAATCCTATAAAAATCATATCATATAGAGTTCCTATGATATTCCTCCACACCAAAGGATGGTTGAAATTGCTGCAGGTGATACGATGGTCTTTCTTTGTAGACTCCTCCCCCATCTTTATAGTTACCTCTCGAAGATGAATGAAATGATATATACTGGGTATTCTATATGTGCAATTTGGTACATGAAAACTCGGTAAAAGTTTGTGAGGTTCGAATTTTCGATAAAGCTATATGCACTGCATTTGGAATGGAGGGAGCATACGGTAGTTGCTAACACTCACGTGGAAGATTTGTGTGTAGGAGGAGTGGTTGTTCTGTTAAATGACATGGCGAAACTGACATTGTTGGATGCCGATCTAACGGTTCTTACGACGTTCGTCAGGAAAAGGCTTGTGGCGAACGTTTGTCGGATAATGATTTACGGACACATGCATTGCATTGATACGTGCCCCCTCTCTCTCATGCACACACACACCCTCACGAGTCACAACTCTCCCGAGTCCTCTCGCACCCACCGTCTATCTGTAGCTAGACGTCATACACAACTTGGTTCTAAGAGGAAACAGGGGAAAGTAGTAGATACTGGCTACCCAACCGGTCTCTTGGTTGAAAAGGCGAAGAAAGCATGGTGGATGGTGAAGGGTGGGGGGAAGTGGACCTGTCTCTTAGTTGAAAAAGGAAAGAAAGTGACGGGTGTTGGGGGACAACGCAAATGAGAATGAGCAGGTCTAGATTTCCTGTGCTCACATAGGAAAATGTCACTGAGGAGATAAAAATGGGACAAATGCAGACATGCTGCCTGAGTGTTTGCCGCTCTCGGCAGCCACATCTGCCTCACCACTTTATGCCCATGTTGTCCCTATGCCCATATCGCTACCGTTAATGTAAAATCACACGAAGCATTAATCAATGCCACCTAATGTCACTATAAGTAATAGTCTAGTGCCGTCGATAAATTGAAGCAATGCCACCACCATTTTATGAAGTGCTTCCGTCTTGCTTTATTTCCCATGAATTGTGTTTTTGCAGTTACACTTAAATCTCACACCGCTAAAATTGCTTCATCTCAGTGGAACTGCACAAATTTGATTGCACATTTACTGACCATGTGCTACTCTCATGACAGTAATACTAATGCTATTATTATGCATGTTAATCTAGTGGCAGTGTTGATGTGATGTGATGCTACTTACTTAAGGGCACTTTCATACTGTCAATCTAGTGCCAATTATAACACAATATATGCTATTGTTAATCATACGCCACTGCAAATATCTGTCACTGTTTAAATAACAGTATTTCGTATTTGTGCAAACAGGGATGTCTGTCTCCATATCATTTCTTTTCTGCGCAATCAAAAGTACACACCTCAGTTTTAGTACAACTGCACAAAATGAGATGGCTATTCCTAGCTGCCATCCTCTAACCACCAGTGTTCCAGGTATTCCTACATTGGTAGTAACTAGGTAGAATGACCAACACAATCTAAAAGAAGCTGATTCGTATGTTTTACTTCCTGATTGCAGTGCAGGGACAAGCAAAAACAACTGCATCCTAGTCCGGAATGCACTTTCTACCAGTTCATCCATGGACCGAGGACTAGCTGGCACCACTGCACAACGGTTTTTTGAACAGGTGCGCGGACAAGAGGCATTGTGGTCTGCTTATTTCTGCAAATAGCGGTGTGATGACCCACAAGTGTAGGGGATCTATCATAGTCCTGTCGATAAGTAAGAGTGTCGAACCCAACGAGGAGCAGAAGGAAATGATAAGCGGTTTTCAGTAAGGTTTTCTCTGCAAGCACTGAAATTGTGGGTAATAGAAAATTTTGTGATAAGATAAATTGTAACGAGTAACGAGCAATGAAAGTAAATAAAGTGCAGTAAGGTGGCCCAATCCTTTTGTAGTAAAGGATAAGCCTGGACAATTTCTTATAATGAGAAAATAGCTCCTGAGGACACATGGGAATTATCATCAAGCTAGTTTTCATCACGTTCATGTGATTCGCGTTCGGTACTTTGATAATTTGATATGTGGGTGGACCGGTGCTTGGGTACTGCCCTTACTTGGACAAGCATCCCACTTATGATTAACCCCTCTTGCAAGCGTCCACAACTATAAAAGAAGTATTAAGGTAACCCTAACCACATCATTAAACATATGGATCCAAATCAGCCCCTAACGAAGCAACGCATAAACTAGGGTTTAAGCTTCTGTCACTCTAGCAACCCATCATCTACTTATTACTTCCCAATTCCTTCCTCTAGGACCAAATAATGGTGAAGTGTCATGTAGTCGACGTTCACATAACACCACTTGAGGAAAAGACAACAAACATCTCATCAAAATATCGAACGAATACCAAATTCACTTGACTACTAATAGCAAGACTTCACCCATGTCCTCAGGAACAAACGTAACTACTCACAAAGCATATTCATGTTCATAATCAGAGGAGTAATAATATGCATTAAGGATCTGAACATATGATCTTCCACCAAGTAAACCAATTAGCATCAACTACGAGTAATCAACACTACTAGCAAGCCACAGGTACCAATTTGTGGTTTGGATACAAGATTGGATACAAGAGATGAACTAGGGTTTTGAGAGGAGATGGTGCTAGTGAAGATGTTGATGGAGATTGACCCCCTCCCGATAAGAGGATCGTTGGTGATGACGATGGTGATGATTTCCCCCTCCCGGAAGGAAGTGTCCCCGACAGAATAGCTCTACCAGAGCTCTAGATTGGTTCCGCCTCGTGGCGGCGGAGTTTCGTCCCGTAAGCTTGCCCATGATTTTTTTACAGGGTAAAAGCCTTCATATAGCAGAAGATGGACATCGGGGGGCCACCAGGGGGCCCAGGAGACAGGGGGGCGCGCCCAGTAGGGGTGGGCGCGCCCCCCACCCTCCTGGCCAGGGTGTGGGCCCCCTGAGGTGTTTCTTCCGCTCAATAGTTCTTATTAATTCCAAAAATAAGTTTCGTGGAGTTTCAGGATTTTTGTAGCATTGCAGAATAGGTTTCCAATGTTTGCTCCTTTTCCAGCCAGAATTCCAGCTGCCGGCATTCCCCCTCTTCATGGTAAACCTTGTAAAATAAGAGAGAATAGCCATAAGTATTGAGATATAATGTGTAATAATAGCCCATAATGCAATAAATATTGTTATAAAAGCATGATGTAAAATGGACGTATCAACTCCCCAAGCTTAGACCTTGCTTGTCCTCAAGTGGAAGACGAAATCGAAAATTATGTCCACATGTTTAGAGATAGAGGTGTCGATAAAAATAAAATACGGACATGAGGGCATCATGATCATTCTTATAACAACAACATATATAGATTTTATCATATGACTTCTTATACTCAAGTGACAAACAATTCAGAATGTCAAGTATGGTTCAGAAACTTCATTGGGAACTAACAAACTATAATCTCAGTCATTGAAGCAATTGCAATTTATCATAACATCAGAAAGAGTCAAGAATAGAGCTTTTCAACGAGCCCACATACTCAACTATCATGTAGTCTTCTACAATTGCTAACACTCACGCAATACTTGTGGTTATGGAGTTTCAACCGGACACTGAGAAAGACAGGGGCTTATTGTGTTGCCTACCGACGTATTCACCTTTAGGTGATGTCAACAATAATAGCCCATGCTAACTTAAATCCAATTGGATATATGTATCATGATCTTTCAAACATGAAGAGCTTTCCAAAGGATAAAATGAAAAAGGGAAAGGTGAAGATCATCCTGACTCAAGCATAAAGTAAAAACATAAAGTAAAAGATAGGCCCTTCGCAGAGGGAAGCAGATGTTGTCATGTGCGTTTAGGGTTGGATGCACAAAATCTTAATGCAAAAGAATGTCACTTTATATTGCCCCTTGTATGTGGACCTTTATTATGCAGTCCATCGCTTTTATTGCTTCCACAGCAAGATCGTATAAAGCTTATTTTCTTCGCACTAATAAGTCATACATATTTCGATAGAAATTTTATTGCCTACAACATGACAACTTACTTGAAGGATCTTACTCAATTCATAGTTAGGTATGGTGGACTCTCATGGAAAAACTGGGTTTAAGGATATTTGGAAGCACAAGTAGTATCTCTACTTGGTGCAAGAAATTTGGCTAGCATGAGGGGGAAAGGCAAGCTCAACATGTTTGGAAGGTCAATGACAATATACTTTAACTGAGATGTGAGAAAACATAAACCATTACATTGTCTTCCTTGTCCAACGTCAACTCTTTTAGCATGTCATACTTAACGAGTGCTCCCAATCATAAAAGACACCCAAGATAATATATTTGTATGTGGACCTCTCTTTCCTTATTACTTCCTATTAATTGCAACGATGACCAAAACTATGTTTATCAACTCTCAACAACTTTTATGCCTCATACTTTCTATGTGTGAAGTCATCACTAACCATAGGATCAATATGAACTCTTTTATTCTCTACTTTCTCAAGATCATAGCAAGATAGCAAAGCCCTTGACTCAACACTAATCTTTATTATAGATAGCTCACGGACTCGATTACATAAAGAGATCACAAAGCAAAACTCAAAACTACTTGATATCAAAACTTCAATCTACTAGATCAAAATACTACTAAAGGGATCAAACTAAATAAAACGGTAAGGATAGGAGTGTGATGGAGATACGATACTGGGGCACCTCCCCCAAGCTTGGCAGTTACCAAGGGGAGTGCCCATACCCATGTGATTATGTCCTCGGAGGTGATGGAGGTGGTGATGATGATGGTGGATAATCGCACATCGAGCGTAAAAGCTCCTCCAGCTTGCGGATAATGCCCTTGAGTCCGGCGATATGATCCATCAAAAAAATATTCTCCTGCGTGAGATACTTGTTCTGAATACGAGCCAATTCAATCATCTTGAAAGCTTCAAGCTCCGTTGGAGTAAAGAGGTTAGGTAAGGGTTGAGGGATGTCTTCTTCTTCCACCGCCGGAGCTTGGACTTCCGTGGCCTTCTTGATCCCTTCCTCCTTTTTGATCTCTTCCGGTTCTTCTCTTTTCAGCTCTATCTTCAATAGCCAAGCATCCTTGTCTTCATTGTTGAAGGAGGGCGACGTGATGGTGCTCTAGATCTGCAACAGAAACAGCTCAAAACGAAAACAGAGGATACTTGCGTGATACAGTGGTCAAAACCTTTGGGAGTTTATATAATGAATTTTTACCGTCCAAAATACGTAACATGCAAGAAAACGAAGTCCGGGAGGCACACGAGGTGTCCATGAGACAGGGGCGCGCCCTCCACCCTCGTGGAGGCCTCGTGTCCCTCTCGGACTACTTCTTTCTTCCTAAAATTCTTAAATATTCCAAAACTGATAAAAAATGCCATTAGAATTGTTTTGGAGTCGATTTACTTACCGTACCACATACCTATTCCTTTTCGGAGTCTGGAACGTTCTGAAAAGTGTCCCTTATGTATTCCTCCGGGGTTACGGTTTCAATAATATTAGTTTCAACATTGATAGGATTACCTGATATGTAATGTTTAATTCTTTGACCGTTCACCACCCTCGGACTTGTGCCTTCGAAGTTGTTTATTTTTATGGCACCAGAACGATAGACCTCCTCGATAACGTAAGGACCTTCCCATTTAGAGAGAAGTTTTCCTGCAAAAAATCTTAAACGAGAGTTGAATAACAACACATAATCACCTACGTTAAACTCACGCTTTTGTATCCTTTTGTCATGCCAGCATTTGACTTTTTCTTTGAATAGCTTGGCATTCTCATAGGCTTGGGTTCTCCATTCATCAAGTGAGCTAATGTCAAACAACCTCTTCTCACCGGCAAGTTTGAAGTCATAGTTGAGCTCTTTAATAGCCCAATATGCTTTATGTTCAAGTTCAAGAGGTAAATGACACGCTTTTCCATAAACCATCTTATATGGAGACATACCCATAGGATTTTTGTATGCAGTTCTATAGGCCCATAGTGCATCATCAAGTTTTTTGGACCAATTCTTTCTAGATCTATTCACAATCTTTTGCAAAATCAATTTGAGCTCTCTATTGCTCAACTCTACTTGACCACTAGACTGCGGATGATAAGGAGATGCGATTCTATGCTTAACATCATACTTAGCAAGCATCTTACAGAAAGCACCATGAATAAAATGTGAACCACCATCAGTCATAAGATATCTAGGGACTCCAAACCTCGGAAAAATAACTTCTTTAAGCATTTTAATAGAAGTGTTATGATCAGCACTACTAGTTGGAATAGCTTCTACCCACTTAGTAACGTAATCAACAGCAACTAAAATATGTGTATAACCATTAGAGGCAAGAAAAGGTCCCATGTAATCAAAGCCCCAGACATCAAACGGTTCAATAACAAGAGAGTAATTCATAGGCATTTCTTGACGTCTACTAATATTATCAATTCTTTGACATTCATCACAAGATAAGACAAACTTACGAGCATCTTTGAAGAGAGTAGGCCAATAAAAACCAGATTGCAGTACCTTGTGTGCAGTTCTATCTCCAGCGTGGTGTCCTCCATATGATTCAGAGTGACACTTGCGTAGGATCTGTTCCTGTTCATGCTCAGGCACACAACGTCTAATAACACCATCTACTCCTTCTTTATAAAGGTGTGGGTCATCCCAGAAGTAATGTCTTAAATCATAAAAGAACTTTTTCTTTTGCTGGTATGTGAAACTAGGAAGTATAAATTTAGGAACAATGTAATTAGCATAATCGGCGTACCAAGGAGCAGTACGAGAAGCATTAATGACCGCTAATTGTTCATCAGGAAAGCTATCATCAATAGGCAGTGGGCCATCAAGAACATTCTCTAACCTAGACAAGTTGTCTACAACGGGGTTCTCGGCTCCCTTCCTATCAATAATATGTAAATCAAATTCTTGGAACGGGAGAACCCATCTAATGAGTCTAGGCTTAGCATCTTTCTTTTCCATAAGATATTTAATAGAAGCATGATCAGTGTGAATAGTAACTTTGGAATCAACAATATAAGGTCTAAACGTATCACATGCAAACACAACTGCTAAGAATTCTTTTTCAGTAGTATCATAATTTCTCTGGGTAGTATCAAGAGTCTTACTAGCATACTGGATAACATTCAATTTCTTATCAACTCTTTGCCCTAGAACAACACCTACAGCATAATCACTAGCATCACACATAATTTCAAAGGGTAAATTCCAATCAGGCGGCTAAACAATAGGTGCAGTATCAAAGCTTTCTTAAGTATTTCAAATGCTTCTACACAATCATCATCAAAGACAAAAGGAATATCTTTTTGCAATAAATTAGTCAGAGGTAGAAAAGTCCTTAATGAACCTCCTATAAAAACCGGCATGACCAAGGAAACTTCTTATACCTTTTATGTCCTTAGGACATGGCATCTTTTCAATAGCATCAACTTTAGCTTTATCAACTTCAATACCTCTCTCGGAAATCTTATGCCCCAAGACAATGCCTTCATTGACCATAAAGTGACACTTTTCTCAATTCAGGACGAGACTAGTGTCTTCGCATCTCTGCAAAACTCGATCAAGGTTGCTCAAGCAATCATCAAAAGAGGATCCATAAACGGAGAAATCATCCATGAATACCTCACAAATCTTTTCACATAAGTCAGAGAATATAGCCATCATGCATCTTTGAAAGGTAGCAGGTGCATTACATAAACCAAATGGCATACGTCTATAAGCAAAAGTACCAAAAGGGCAAGTAAAAGTAGTTTTTGATTGATCCTTAGCTGACACAGGTATTTGAGAGAAACCAGAATAACCATCTAGAAAGCAGAAATGTGTGTGTTTGGATAGTCTTTCTAGCATTTGATCAATAAAAGGTAAAGGGTAATGATCTTTCTTAGTAGCTTTATTTAATTTACGGAAATCAATTACCATCCTATAACCTGTAATAATTCTTTGCGGGATCAATTCATCTTTGTCATTAGGAACAACGGTAATACCTCCCTTTTTAGGAACACAGTGGACACGGCTTACCCATTCAGTATCAGCAACGGGATAAATTATACCCGCCTCAAGGAGCTTTAGTATCTCCTTTCTTACCACTTCTTTCATCTTGGGATTCAGTCGTCGTTGAGGATCTCTAACTGGTTTAGCATCGGCCTCCAAATTAATTTTGTGTTGGCATAACATGGGACTAATGCCCTTAAGATCATCCAGAGTATATCCAATAGCAGCGCGGTGCTTCTTCAGAGTTTTCAATAATCTTTCTTCTTCTTTCTCTGAAAGGTTAGCACTAATAATAATAGGATATATTTTCTTTTCATCAAGATAAGCATACTTAAGATTATCAGGTAATGGTTTGAGTTCAAACACGGGATCACCCTTGGGTGGAGGGGGATCCCCAAGAATTTCAACGGGAAGGTTGTGTTTCAGCATAGGTTCCTGTTTAAGGAACACTTCATCTATTTCCCTTCTTTCCTTCATAAACATTTCGTTTTCATAGTCTAGCAAATATTGTTCTAACGGATCAGTAGGAGGTACGGCAATGGAAGCAAGATCAATAATCTCATCCTTACTAGGTTATTTTCTATCCCGAGGTTGTCTACGAAACTTAGCAAAATTAAACTCATGAGACATACCCTCTAAGCCAATTGTAACAGTATCCTTTTCACAATCAATCTTTGAATTAACTGTATTCAAGAAGGGTCTACCAAAAATAATGGGACAAAAAGCATCTTGTGGGGAACCAAGAACAAGAAAATCAGTAGGGTATTTAACCTTCCCACACAAGACTTCAACATCTCTAACTATCCCAACTGGTTTAATGGTATCCCTATTAGCAAGCTTAATAGCAACATCAATGTCTTCCAATTCAACGGGTGCAATGTCATGCATAATTTCTTTATATAAGTCATAGGGTATCGCACTAGCACTAGCACCCATATCACATAAACCATGATAACAGTGATCTCCTATCTTAACGGAAATAAAAGGTGTGCCTACCATAGGTCTATGTATCCTAGCATCTGGTCTAGCAATATTAGCAGTCTCACCACAGAAATAAATAACATGCCCATCTAATTCATCATCCAAGAGATCTTTAACCATATCAATACTAGGTTCAACTTTGATTTGCTCAGGAGGGGTATAAGTACTAGTATTACTCTTACGAACAACAGCCGAAGTTTTAACATGACCCTTTATCCTAACAGGAAAAAGAGGTTTCTCAACATAAGTAGTAGGAACAATAGGATCACTATAGGTGACAGTCTTTTCTTCAACTGTAATAGGTGCAACTACTTTTACTTCAACGGGAGGATTATATTTAAACCACTTCTCTTTAGGGAGATCAACATGAGTAGCAAAAGATTCACAGAAAGAAGCTACTATCTCAGAGTCAAGTCCATACTTAGTGCTAAATCCATAAAAAGCATCGATATCCATAAAAGATTTAACACAATCGAACTTAGGTGTCATACCTGATTCCTTACCATCGTCGGAACCCCAATCTTCAGAGTTGCGTTTAATTCTTTCCAATAAGTCCCATTTGAAATCAATAGTCTTCAGCATATAAGAACCAAAACAGGAAGTATCGAGCAGGTTGCGATCATTGAGAGAAAGCCGAGCATAAAATTTTTGAATAATCATTTCTCTAGAGAGCTCATGATTGGGGCATGAATATAACATTGACTTAAGCCTCCACCAAGCTTGAGCGATGCTTTCTCCTTCATGAGGCCAGAAATTATATATGTAATTACGATCACGATGAACAAGATGCATAGGATAGAACTTCTGGTGAAATTCCAACTTCAATTGTTTATAACTCCAAGATCTCGTATCATCACATAGCCTATACCATGTCAATGCATCTCCCTTCCAAGATAAAGGGAAGACCTTCCTTTTGACAACATCATCGGGAATACCTGCAAGCTTAAATAATCCATAAACTTCATCCACAAAGATAAGGTGTAAATCAGGATGCAATGTTCCATCTCCTGCAAATGGATTAGCTAGCAGTTTCTCTATCATACCCGAAGGAATCTCAAAGTAAATATTTTCAAAAAGTTCAGTAGGTTGAGGAGCAACTCTTTGCTCTTCTGGTCGGGGTGAAGATACCCCAAACAAGCCCCTCAAAGGATTAGTTTCCATAGTGACAAGTAACAGAAAATTTCAGCACACTATATAAATGTTTCCTTACCAAGTTCCACTCACCAAAAGTGCTACACTCCCCAGCAACGGCGCCAGAAAAGAGCCTTGATGACCCACAAGTGTAGGGGATCTATCGTAGTCCTTCTGATAAGTAAGAGTGTCGAACCCAGCGAGGAGCAGAAGGAAATGATAAGCGGTTTTCAGTAAGGTTTTCTCTGCAAACACTGAAATTGTAGGTAATAGATAGTTTTGTGAAAAGATAAATTGTAACGAGTAACGAGCAATGAAAGTAAATAAAGTGCAGTAAGGTGGCCCAATCCTTTTGTAGCAAAGGATAAGCCTGGACAATTTCTTATAATGAGAAAAGATCTCCTGAGGACACATGGGAATTATCGTCAAGCTAGTTTTCATCACGTTCATGTGATTCGCGTTCGGTACTTTGATAATTTGATATGTGGGTGGACCGGTGCTTGGGTACTGCCCTTACTTGGACAAGCATCCCACTTATGATTAACCCCTATTGCAAGCGTCCGCAACTACAAAAGAAGTATTAAGGTAACCCTAACCACAACATTAAACATATGGATCCAAATCAACCCCTAAGAAGCAACGCATAAACTAGGGTTTAAGCTTCTGTCACTCTAGCAACCCATCATCTACTTATTACTTCCCAATGCCTTCCTCTAGGCCCAAATAATGGTGAAGTGTCATGTAGTCGACGTTCACATAACACCACTAGAGGAAAAGACAACATACATCTCATCAAAATATCGAACGAATACCAAATTCACATGACTACTAATAGCAAGACTTCACCCATGTCCTCAAGAACAAACGTAACTACTCACAAACCATATTCATGTTCATAATCAGAGGAGTAATAATATGCATTAAGGATCTGAACATATGATCTTCCACCAAGTAAACCAATTAGCATCAACTACAAGGAGTAATCAACACTACTAGCAACCCACAGGTACCAATTTGTGGTTTGGATACAAGATTGGATACAAGAGATGAACTAGGGTTTTGAGAGGAGATGGTGCTGGTGAAGATGTTGATGGATATTGACCCCCTCCCAATGATAGGATCGTTGGTGATGACGATGGTGATGATTTCCCCCTCCCGGAGGGAAGTGTCCCCGGCAGAACAGCTCCGCCGGAGCTCTAGATTGGTTCCGCCAAGGTTCTGCCTCGTGGCGGCGGAGTTTCGTCCCGTAAGCTTGCCCACGATTTTTTCCAGGGTAAAAGCCTTCATGTAGCAGAAGATGGACACCGGGGGGCCACCAGGGGGCCCAGGAGATAGGGGCGCGCCCAGTAGGGGTGGGCGCGCCCCCCACCCTCCTGGCCAGGGTGTGGGCCCCTGAGGTGTTTCTTCCACTCAATAATTCTTATTAATTCCAAAAATAAGTTTCATGGAGTTTCAGGATTTTTAGAGCAGTGCAGAATAGGTTTCCAATGTTTGCTCCTTTTCCAGCCAGAATTCCAGCTGCCGGCATTCCCCCTCTTCATGGTAAACCTTGTAAAATAGGAGAGAATAGCCATAAGTATTGAGATATAATGTGTAATAACAGCCCATAATGCAATAAATATTGATATAAAAGCATGACGCAAAATGGACGTATCACGGTGCTTAAATTTAGTGGAATGCACAAGAATTTCAGCCGGTTAGTACGCTGCATGGTTCAGTTCAGCATTCCAGCTGAGACCACAATTATAGTTGGTTATTCTGGAATGAGAGAACCTAACCCTGGATGGTGGCAACAAGAAAAAACCAGAGTGAACTCCAGGAATTTAAGCCTGTTGGGAGGCCCTTTGCTCAGAGAAGCCTTGCTTGTTTTTTCCTGATTTGGAAACCTTCTCACAACTTTGTATTTTGCTGTGAACTAGTATATGTTTGTTATGTTCTATGAATCATTGAGATGTATAAAATTGCTTAACTTATGCTTTTCAAGTTTTTTATGAAGCCGAGTTTAATGTGAGTGTTCCACATGAACGCTGGACTGGCGTGTGAACGTTTGGAATTTACATTGTGGCCTCAGTTAACTGCATGAACCATTGTAACAAGATACATAGTTGCTTAT
Organism: Triticum aestivum; assembly: GCF_018294505.1. Classification (NCBI taxonomy): domain Eukaryota; kingdom Viridiplantae; phylum Streptophyta; class Magnoliopsida; order Poales; family Poaceae; genus Triticum; species Triticum aestivum. The sequence goes on along the minus strand of NC_057798.1, from coordinate 547,048,896 downwards.
ATGTCAGACATCAGATTGTTGATTGTTAGCTGGTTGATAGCCTAGTGTTGAAGCGAGCTGAGCCAATGTGACGTGTTTTGCACAACTGCTTACAAGTGGGGTAGCACCAACCATGTTTACAAGTACTTACGTATACGTCGGCGCATAGTTCTCGAACGAGTACTCTATTTCATCAAACACACACTGCTCGTATGATAAACCGTGACAGCTTATGTCTTACCATGCCATATTCATGAAAAAACTAGTGAGGACGCATCTGTTTCGGCAACAATTACGATTGTTCTCACACGATTCACGTGCACACAAAAGTAGCAGCAGTTCCCATAGACGGATTCAAACATAGTACTAGCCCCAGAGGGCTCGATAACAGGCAAGGTTCGGATAATTAGATACAATCCAAACTACTATTAAACACTAGCTGGGGCAACTATTTCATGCCTTGATCTAATTTGGGCTGGACATAAGACGGAACTTGCCATGAACATCATCGAGGACGTCCGGCAGCAGCTCAATCCTGTGAACCTTCATGAAGACAACCTTGTGGCCTTGCCACTCATAAACTTGTTTGTGAAGGCATGCCACGTCATCTTCCTGCCTAATCTTGACAAGAACAGTATGCCTCACAAACAAAGGAGTAGCTTTGAACTTCAGTACACCCTGGACAACACGCCTGACAACAATGAGGCTGGAATACAACTCGACATTGGTATAAGCGCAAATGGCTTCCAGGATCCAACAGCCTAAGAACTCTGTTTTCCCAGTGCGTATATTCAGGTCATCCGCCTCATAGCGAGTGACATGTACAACCACACAATCCTTGTCTGCACCAGGGCTCTAATTGAAACAGAAACAAATTCTAAATTACTTTCCAGTATAAGAAACACAAGTTATTTAAACCACTATGTATAGCATGGCATCAAAGCTAATAAAATTTTGCATTATTCATCACCACATACTTAGATGAAAAACCACAATCGAGATCGGCAAAGAATAA
>NC_057798.1:547035805-547047590 GCF_018294505.1 Triticum aestivum | reverse complement strand
CTCGAAGGGGGAAAACTGCTCCTGTAGTGCCACAGGGGCTGTAACCTCAAACGGGTAGTTGGCCATCTCAGTAGTGGTCGTGAGCGTATCTGGGGTCGGCTCGGTGGCTGCCTCCAACTTCTTGGAGCTCTCTGTCTCGTGGGGATCAGCCTCCCGCGTCTGCTCCAATATCAACAGATCTTTGCCTGGTTCTCCTTGGTCCATCATGAAACTGACGAATACTAGGAGGCCACTGGAAGGAAAACACAATCGCAATGACAATGAAACAAAAAGGAGAGTGAGGATCGGTTACTGCTTTACAAAAGTTCTTTTTTTTCTCTGAACGAAAATATACCAACATCACGGATCTGCTTACCTTCCCTTTGCTGGGATTGAAGAACAGTGGCAGATGTGAGTGTTGCCTTTCTTGAAGACGGTGAGGGAGAAGGGGATTCAGAGAAGAGTCAAATGATGGTTGCTTTGTCTGTCAAAATTAGACTGCGGGGAGGTGGGGTTTTGTGATACGACGGCTCGTTACTACCGCGCTACAACCGGGGTGACTCTCCTCCTGCATAGTGCCTTCTAATTTGGTGGATGGCATTTGGGCGCGCGCGCTGCATGGCCCGCATGTCGGTGAACAAAATTATAACGACATTCAGTAGAGGGAGACGTTTCGATGACCTAGGAGGAGCCAGAAGCGGTATTGTATCCACTGTACTAGTAGTAATTGTTTTTATTGGTAGCTGTAGAGTGTCTCCACTGTACTAGTAGTAATTGTTTCTCTAGGCCCAAGACAAAACAGCCCATCCACCCTAGTAAATAGTAAAATCAATTCAAAAGCCCATATATTTACTAAATGAGAGGCGCTACCCACACCCAGCACACCGCCCCCCAAAAAAACTTGGGTGCTCTTCTTCCTCCTCACTCCCACCCACCTCATGTCAGCTCGCTCCACTCGTACCCCCAAATTTCTCACCTCACTCCTACAGAAAACCCCAGCTCCCCTTCTTCCTCACTACTACAGAAAAACCCCCATCTCCCCTTCGTCTTCACTCGCACTACAACTTGGCTCATCATTCGTTACTCTGCTCAAATCCGTGAGCGCGACGCGATGCCCACGAGGAAAATGGAGTCGGCTAACCCCAGCACCAAGAAGATGAGGCTCCCGCCAGCGGCGACACCTGTTGTAGATCCCGCACTCGGTAGCGTGGGGAGAAGCGGTGACCCCACCCCCATCGGATCTTAGGAACCCGTAGAATCTCGGGTGGACTGCATCAGCAATCTCCCGGACACCGTCCTTGGGGGAGATCATCTGGCTTCTCCCCACCAAGGATTGCTGCCGCACCCAAGTCCTCTTAATTCGGTGGCGCCCTCTATGGCGCGCCGTGCCCCTTAATCTCGACTGTCGTCAGCTATCTCTCTTCAATGATTTTGAAAATCCCCAAAGCCATCATATCCTCCCACCAGGGCTCCGTTCAAAGCCTCTGCATCCCGTCATGCTACCTAAGCAAGCATACCATGCCCTGCATGGTGGACGCCTGGCTGAAATCCCCTGAATTCATAGAACTACAGCTGCTTGAGTTCTACTCTTCCCCTGGAAATCACCTACCACATACCGAACGCCATGTACTTGTGCCCTCAGCACCGATGTCCATCTCGCGGTTTTCCTCCTCTCTCCACACCGCCATCTTTGCGCTATGCTACCTACCAGACAATCTGGTACTAAACCTTTGACTCCCATTTCTGAAGAAACTTTCACTTGTGCGGGTTCGTATATCGGAGGCCTCATTGCACAGCACCATCCACTACAGTTGCCCTGCCCTGGAGTGCTTGGTGCTTGTTTTCACAGTTAGAATCAATTGTCTCCAAATAAAGTCGCCTAACCTTGTAAGAATTGGAATTTCTTTTGATGAAAGGCAGCTCATCATCCAAGATGCCCCTTCACTTCAAAGGTTGATCCTTGATTCTAGTTATTCACCGTTGCAAATAACCGTCCTCTCTGCGCCTAAACTGGAGTCCTTGGGTGTAATACATGATCTTTGTGCTCATTTCAATATGGTGTTTGGCTCCACAGTTCTTCAGGTACTTTATATTATTATCTACACTTGTAACCATAAGCTGCATTTTAAATTTCTACGCATAAGTTATATATCATCTTGGAGTACACATTTTGTACTAATATTATGTTCTATGCTCAATGAAGAGTTTCTCCATAGATGGCCTATCAATGGTGCTGGATTCTGTCAAGATCTTGTATATCCAAATGAATAGTTTTGATCTGAACAAGATTATTGGCTTGCTGCAATGCTTTCCATGTCTGGAGAAGTTGTATATAAAGGTGATAATTTCACGCACATTGGAAGCCCGCATATAGTGTACTAGAATTAACCGTTCAGTTGTTGCTCTTTCAACACTCTTTTTTAGACCTTAACTGTGTTCAATCTTCATGTCTATTTAGGCAACATGACAGGGTAAGAAAGTTATAACCAATCGGTGGATTCGTAAGCACCGGGATTTTCTCACTTCTCATGAGATTCGGTTGAAGACAATAATGCTAGAACGGTATGTAGCCAACCGTGCAAACACTAGATTTGTCACATTCTTCCTGCTGGATGCAAGGTTACTATTGTCCATCAGGCTTAAGTTTATCAGCAGCATGGTTTTGACGGATGGGTATGTCGAAGAGCAAAAAAATGAGTTTCAGGTGGGCAAAAGAGCTTCTGAACGTGCCGGGCTACTATTTACAACATACTGTGGTCATAATCCAGTAAATTTTATGACCCATGATGTTCATTCTATGGACCTAACAAATTCATTTGACTGTGACTGCCAAAAACAGTGCTGGAATTAGATGTTGTTGCCCTTTTCAACCTGGGTTTGCGTAAACCCAATGAACAATTAACCCTCGTGCTTTTGTATAGTTTGTAAGATGGAGTTAGATGTTCTTGCCCTTTTCAACTTGGTAATGACTGTCATATTTTCTTTGAAACAAGGCAAATGGCTTGCCATTCATTTAATTTAGAGTGAAATATTCTGACAAATCCCAACCAAGGGAAATAACATCACTCTCGCCGACTGCTTGAGCTCACTGTGCATTATAGAAGCCAAGTGATTAGCCCCCACTAGCACTCACAAAATTATTTCGAACTAGCACATCAAATGGGCAGTAAATTTTCATAGGAAAGGTTGCATGACCGTGACAGATTTGGATTATGACATTTGGGACCCGCGAGGAAATAGCCTATCCAAGGTGGTGTCGACTTACTAGCCAGTCAACAAACGATTCTGCCTACCAGCCGTTGGATTGACATCCAGCATATGTCGTGTATCTTCTATCTCTTGTCTTCTTCTTCCTCCAGCCGCCCAAACCAAACCACCCCATCGGCTCCGCCTAATCCGGCCTCCCATGGCTGGCTGCGCCTTCGCCGCCCTACCATACCCTCCAACATTGGCTAGTCCCTCCCTTTATTTCCCCACACGTCCTGTTATTCTTCGGCGACGCCAGCCCCAACATGCACCCGCACCCGAACCAATCAACCCTCATACTCCCCTCTGCCTGCGACTGGACTGGCGCATCTTCCACGGCTCTTGTTTGTTCCGTCCGAGGCCTCGCCGTCGTCCTCCGCCTTGGTTCGCTCGCTGTGCACAGTGCACCGCCCTCTTGCGTTGTCAACGTCGTCAACAAGGGAGAGGAACAAGGAAATGACTGTACGTGGAGAGGATGATAGTAGGGACCCACCAGCGTCATGGCAGTATGCAAGCAAGTGCGTCCTTATTACAAGCCCAAAAAATGTTTCCTCCTAATGGTTGGACATCTGGGGCTCACGCCATTGTCAACGTAGTCAATAAACGAGAGAATTACACTACGAGCGGCTGACACCAGGGACCCAGCAGGTCACGCATTTTTTTGAGGAACAAGTAGTTGTTATTTATACTAATTTTAGCGACGGATCAGGGTAACAACGGAGCTGTGCAGGGGCTATGGCCCATCTAGCCAGGGTTTTATTTATGTTTACCACATCATGATCCCAGTTGTGTTTTTTTCTTGCTGAAAATGGCTAGCCCAGTTCTATTTTTTTTAAAAGAAATACCCAAACGAGGCCTACTTGCTTTATCAACCCTGCTGGGCTGTAAATCTTTCGAGACGAGGAGAGTTTCATTCGGTTTGCCCAGAAATGGGCTGTACATTTTTGAAACACATCAAACCGGGAATTAGTTTCAATTTTTTTTCATTACAAGATTTTAAATTCCATTTATTTTTACGCATGGACAATTATTTGGATTTTATATTTATATAAATTATCTTTTCAAAATAGTTTGAATGTGAATCGATATTTCGGAATTAAAAATAGTTGACCACACCGAAATATGCAAAATTTCCTATAATTTTTAACTGTGGCCACAATATGGGGTGTAATGCTAACAAAAAGAAGATGGGCTCCAAAAAAATTCTTAAGAATTAGCAAATTGGTTGTACATTATTAGAAATAATGGCAGATGGGTTGTATGTTGTTTTCCACAGATTTGAGGCTGGCTTGTGCGCCTACTACAGGTTGACGCATATGCTTTCCTAAAAAAAGGTTAACGCACACGCAACGCCGTGTCAACTTAGTCAACACACGAGAGCAGTGACTGTTGCATGTCCATCCAACAGCCGTCCTACTTCTTCAATCTCTGCTCTTCCCGCTCCAGCCATTCAAACAAGCGCCGGCGGGACTGCCTGCTCCCTCCTCCCGCGGCTGGCTATGCTGCCACGCAGGCCTCACCGCCCCACCGTACTCCCATCGCTGGCCTAGCCATCCCTCTACTCACCCACACCTGCTGTTATTCTCCGGGGACGGCAGACGAACCAGTAAACCCTCGCACTCCCCTCCGCGTGGGAAACAACTACCGAGTCTTCCCTGGCTCCGCATCGTTCCCTTCCTAGGCCTCGCCGTCGTCCACCGCCCTGGTGCTCTCGGCGCGGCCTGGTCAACATGGTCGATGAATGACATCCATCGGAAGTGGACTGTACATGGAGAGGCTGACAGCTGGGTCCACGGCCACACGCAAGGAAATGCCTCCTTATTACGCGCAAAATAATGATTCCTCCACCTGACAGATGGGACCCACCGGAAGGGCCTCTGTATTTCATGAAAAAAACGTCCCCCCATTGACAGGTCAGACCCACTAGCTATATCTTCGCACCCAAGGAAGTGCCTCCTTATTACGCACAAAAAAATGAATACCCCCTGCTAGCTGGGACCCACCATAGTGGGAGGCTGACTTGTGGGCCTACTAAGTTGATGGGGATGAAGGGATTTGTCAACTTAGTCAATATGAATGATTATAGCTCCAGTGACCGTACGATGTCCATCCAACGGCCATAGTGCTTCTTCAACCTCTAGTCTTCTTGCTCCAGCCGCCCAAACCAGCGCCGGTCGCGCCGCGTGCTCCTACCTCCCATGGCCGGATGTGATGCCGCGGAGGCCTCGCCGCCCCTACTACTCCTACCGCTGGCCAGACCATCCCTCTACTCACCCACACCCCCTGTTATTTTGCGGTGACGACAGCCTCACACCGCAGCCGAACCAGTGAACCCTCGTACTCCTCTTTGTGTGGGCATCCACTGCTGCGTCGTCCCCTTCCTAGGTCTCGCCGTCGTCCACCGCCCTGGTGCTCTAGGCGCGGCGTGGTCAACGTGGTTAAGGAACGACTTCCATCCGAAGAGTACTGTACATGGAGAGACTGACAGCAGGGACCCACCGGACGAGCCACTGTATTTCGCGAAAAAAACGTTTCCCCCCTGACTGCTGGGACCCACTAGCTACATCTTCGCATGCAAGGAAGTGCGTCCATATTAGGGGCAAAAAAACTATTTGCCCCCCTGACTACTGGGACCCACCAGCTACATCTTCGCACGCAAGGAAGTGCCTGACAGTTGTGACCCACCTGGTCAAAGCGTATGTAGCGTTGTCATTCTGGTCACAAACGCGTACGTACGTACTGGTCGATGTAGAGGCGCGCACGTGTCGTAGTAGAGGCGCACACGTAGCATGTACACGTACGTACAGCGGCCAGGGTGTAAGAAAGTAAATACGGCCACGTACATACATATGGGAGGGGTCTCGAACGCCTACTCGCGCATATGTATGGCCAGGGCTCATGTCATGGCTGGGTTGGAACGGAGAAACTGCATCGTCGTCGTGTTCATGGGGAGCCAACTGGCTGGGTCGGAACGGAATGCATCATCGTGTTCATGGGATTGGACGGAACAACCGATGGAAACGAGGCCTGGCGTACCGCAGGACGGAAGAAACGACCTTGTGTTCGACCGGTCACGTTCGAAACGGGATCCTGTTCATCGGGAGGGGTCTGGCGTACCGCAAAACAAAGAAAACGGACTTCTGTTGGACCTCCTACGGTCGAAACGGGGTCCTATTGATCGGGAGGGGTGTGGCGTACCGCAAAACGGAGGAAACAGACTTGTGTTGGAGCGCTATGGTCGAAACGGGGGTCCTGTTCATTGGGAGGGGTGTGGCATACCGCAAAACGAGACTCCACGGGATACTGTTCATCTCCATCGTCGACCTCCTCCAGCCTCCACGAGCTACTATTCATCCACCGTTGACCTCCTCCAGCCTTCACCTGCAATTGTTCATCCACGGGCTCCTGTTCATCCAGCCTCCACCGCGCGCTACTCCACTGGCTACTATTCAAACACCCCTCTCCACGGGCTCCTGTTCAACCACCCCTCCACGGGCTACTGTTCATCCAGCCCTCCACCGACTACTGTTCAACCAGCCCTCCACCGGTAACTGTTCAATCTTCCCTCCATGGGGTCCTGTTCATCTAGCCCTCCACGGGGTCATGTTCATCCACACCCAACCGGCTCGATCGATTGGGGTCCTATTCATCCAGCCCTCCACGGGGTCCTGTTCATAGAAGTGTCATAAGTATGACATAAATTTTTTTCGTTCGGCCCAAAATGTTATGGATGTGTCTTTTTTTGTAGTGTATCTTCTATTGCGCCGAGCGCTGTCCTCCTCAAAGGACAAAATTAAAGGGTCGTGGTCGGATCGTATGCGCGTCTCAACGACTAGTGTACATAGAGGGAAGAGCACCTCCCAGTCTCCAGTACAGAAAACATGGTCGAGGACAGAACAGACATGCATGTGTTGTTTGTTAGTCCACCTTAATCTCACACATGCCGTCGCAATTTCACACAACGCGGCGGCCGCAATCGCATTATTGGAAAGGGACACCCTTGCCCAATCAACATTGTCGTTGTTCTTGTCCGCCCCCGAGCTAATCAAGTTAAAATCCCCACCAACTACTAGCGGCAGATTAACCGCTCTTTTAGCCCCAACCAGGGCCATGATCTCACCCAAGAAATCAGCAGACCTAGCATGGTCGGCCGGCCCATAGACGCTCACAATCACCCAGGTTAACCCAAAAACGCAGTGTCGAACAGTTGCAGCAATAAAGAAAACACTAGACTCCCATAGAATTACATCACATACATCACGATTACAGCCCATAAGGAGACCACCCGAGTGGCTTGAGGAGGGTATCTAGAACCAGTCAAAATGTTGCAGGGGATCGTACGCGAGGAGGTCTCTAAACGTGAAGTCGGCTTTGATCGTTTCCTGCAATGCCATGAAATAGATACATTCTTTGGCCATATACTCTCTAAGTAGCATCCGCCGGCCCCCATGGCCGTATCCGCGAATATTCCAGAAGATGTACCGCATTATATAATACGGTTGCGAAAGCGAACTCCACGGGAGCTCACCGCTTTGGCCACTCTCTTCCGTGCCGGCACGCGACTGGAAGAAGGGCCGTCCAAGGCTGCCCTAGCCTCGTCCCCCTCGGTGGGCTCAAGGCTCGCACCAGCTCCTACTGGTACCACGACCTGCTCGGACATTGCCTGCTCTGCCACACAGCGAGCGGCAGCAGCAGCAAGAGCAGCCTGAGCTACTTCCCTCGCACGAACTAACAAGATAATATCCTCAGTGGAGGACTCAACCGCAATGCCACTATCTTGAAGAATCGAAACAAGATGATCAGCGACTAGGCTTGGGGGCCGACCCGGTGGAATGGAACCTGTCTGCCTCCAGGAAGTTTTCGATGAAATCGCTATGTAGCAAACTTACTGAGGAGAGCGCGCTGGATATAGCCAGGGGCTATGGAAGGCCGGGTTGCCACTCAAGATAAAAATCTTCATGTGGCAAATGTTTAGGAACCGGCTACCAACTTCCGACAGTATAGCTAAACATAATGGCCCGTCCGACGGGTCCTGCTCGATTTGCGGTCTAGGTGAAGACGCAAACCATGTGTTCTTTAGATGCCACCTAGCCAAGTTTGCATGGAGCGTGGTTAGGGATGCGTTTCACACGAACTGGAACCCCTCCTCGGGTGCGGATCTGCTCACCTTGATCAAAACCCAAAAGGGGTCCAGTGCTAGAATAGCTTGGCGATGCATAGGGCCGTTGCTATGGGCTATTTGGACGACTCATAACAAAATTACGATAGAGAAGAAATTCCCTAACCATCCTGTTGATGTGATATTCAAATGTCATCTATTTTTACAGACGTGGACACCGTTGGGGAAGGAGCGCAACACTAAGCGCATGATGGAAGTCTTGGAGCGTATCAGGATGACTCAGACGTTGGCCAGGCAAGACTCGAGGCACGAGTAAGCAGCTTTTGGGGAGGCCTTCATCCTTGCGGGGGTCGTTTGGGCTTGTTGGATCTTATGCTAGATATGTTTAAGCCTGCGTGCTTTTGGACTATGTGTTGTATCGATGTACTTGCTGACCTGGTTGGTCTCCGTTTCTTTTCGAACCTTGTTTGAATGCTGCCGAGTGGCTTTATTAATTTAAAGCCCGACGCCCCTAGCGTCTTTATTCCAAAAAAGCACAAACCAGACATCCATTGCATGAATAATACTAGCAGCTTAATAACCAAAATCTATGAGTGTACAGGTGGAAACTAATGAAACGTAAACCTCGGGCTTACGCAGCCTACTCATATACTGTACTGTACAACAACAATTTAAATACACTACGTACTGTATGCACTACAAAAGTAAAAAGAAAAAATGGAAGATACTATTTCAAGTTCAGCATGGCAAAGCCTCCCAACGCAATGACGATGACGAGGGGTAGGATGGACACAAACAGGAACGTCTTCCCGGCAGCACGCCTTCCGACCACGTCGCCTGACACCCAGAAGCCGGTTGACGCCTCGATGAGCCCGAAGACGACTACGGCGATGAGAATGCCGTAGTACAAGAAGAATGGAGCCTTGCCATGGTGGAGAAATATGCCTCCTGGAGCTTTGAAAATGATTAGGCAGAGCGCGGCGGCGGCTTTGACGACGCCACACAAGATCAGGGCCCTTGGCAGCTTCTCCGCGTTGAGGCATGCGTCGGAAATCAAGCTCGTAGCGTGGATGAGAGAATTCATTGTTTCGTTGGTGTGTAATATGTGGTGGTGAGCCAGAGAACGGACTCGGCTTGTGGTCTCGAGTCTTGAGCACGAAAATGGTTGAGCTGTGTGTGTTATATATAGTGCTACGAAGACGTTGACGCGCGTCTCGAGTCTTGAGCACGAAAATGGTTGAGCTGTGTGTGTTATATATAGTGCTACGAAAACGTTGACGCGCGTCTCGAGTCTTGAGCACGAAAATGGTTGAGCTGTGTGTGTTATATATAGTGCTACGAAAACGTTGACGCGCCGCAGAAATGTGGGTGGCGGCGCCCAGGAAGCTACGCGGAAGCTTCGGGCAGGGTGAAAATGTACCCTATATATACCCCTTGCCTTTTTTTTTGACACAAATATACCCCTTTCTGACCGGCGACGTCCGCGCACCCCCCGCAGCTTAATGGGCCAGCATTTTAAGATTCTGGTATGTGCTTCGTTTTTTCTCGTGATTTCTACATATATTTTTATTTTTATTACTATTTCGTACCTTCTTTACCTTCCTGTTTCTTTTTTGTTTTTATTTTGCTCTTAAATTTATTTTTTCTAGAATTAGGCTTCTGTTTTCTAACCTTTTCATTTTGTTTTATTTTACTTCTTCACAAATGTATGAACTTTTTATTCTAGTTTGATTTTTCACAAATACATGATTTTTTTTGTAAATACATTATCATTTCTCTATATCTACGGAAATTTATTTTTATACACATGAACATTATATTTATGTTAGATGAATATTATTTTGATTTTTATGAACAATTATTTCAAATCATATGAATATTTTTCAGTTTCATATTGATAACACATAAAAACTATTTCAATATGCACAAACCTTTAGTTTGATGTAGATGAGACATTTCTTTTTTACAACAACACTTTTCTATAACAATTAGGCTAGTTTTAGAAGTAGCAAAAATAAGTTTTGATATTAGCAAATGTACCTATTAATAGGTTGTGCCAAATGCAACCCGTGTTTGGAGCCTTGGAGCAAAGATTTCTTCGTGCTTAAAGTAGCAAATGGGACCTTTCGTTTATGCTTCAAAATGAGTTGCCCTCTCGTTAGGGTTTAGTCTCCTCTTGGTGGCGCTTCTCCCACTGCGGATATCTCTCATCCCTATCGTCGGTAATCCCCCAGTGCTTGGTATGAACCGACTAAGGGGTGATCCTAGGATCGCTGCCAGGTCTTTGGAGGAAAACCCTTGGACCTTCCAAAGGAAGGCTGCTCTGATAATCCCCCATGACAACTTCACTAAGTCATCATTGATCAAGCTTGACAGCGTTGATATCTAGATTCAAATCCATGATCTGCCGAATGGATTTGTTCATCTTTTGAAATCATTGGCAGCAAAAGTGGGGGGATTTATTTATGTAGAACCTCGGTCACACGATTTCCTAGGCAATTTATTCATGGTCCACATCAAGATAAAATGTTAACAAACTGCTCAAGAATGATGTCTCGATGGTCAAGAATAACAAGCGCCAGATTTTTCGTGTCAAATATGAAAGATTGTCATATTGGTGCACTATTTGTAGTAATCTTGGGCATGTTCACAAGGAACATGGTGATAGCGTTCATACTCCATCAATGTTGATCTTCAAGGACCTAAAGGCCACCTAGTTCATGCGGCTGGATGAGGACCAGGCAATGGGAGACGGCACGGCAATGGTTTAGGCCGAGGACGCGGCAAAGTGACGGGACGAGGAGATAGAGGCTTCGACCGTGATGACTAGTCGGAAGGGGCAAACATTAATGCTGACATGGGCGAGCCCAATCGTAACAGAAAGAGATCCTCGACCGAGGTCATTGATCCAGGTGCAACTGGTGCTCCACGAGGTACCCTTGATCTTGGGGACGACAACCAGTAACTCTCCCTTCCACCCCCACTGTGCCACCAAGTCCTCCCCTGATGAGGGACCCTAAGTGCACCAAGATGGGCAAGAACTCTTAAAATGACAACGGGAAGAAATCTGGACAGCAGAACAAAACCAGCGATGCATGATCGGCAGGCTCCCTAGAGGAGTACCGTCGGACAGAATGAAATGTCCTTAGGTGGAACTATCGTGGAGTGCACAATGAAAAAATAGTTCAAGAACTTCAGGATTTTGCAAGGAAATTTTCCATGCCCTTGTTAGGAATTGTGTAACTCAAATTAGTAAAGCATGTGTCGAAGCATTAGCCCCTCCTCCGGGTTTCCATTGTTGTTTTGTTGTTAGTAGCTCTGGTAACTAGGAGTGGTGGTCTCAGTTTGTACTTAAAGAATGCAATAAATCTGGAAGTTTTGAATTACTCCATGTACCACAATCATGCTAAGGTACAGGTCGTTGGAGCCGAACCTTTAAGG